>NW_015183037.1:0-1008 GCF_001447785.1 Gekko japonicus
TTCTCTGCGCCTGGCTGGGGCGGCGGGGTGGGGGCGCGCGCTGAGATCCAGCCCGTTCCCTGCATGGGGTCCTGGCCAGGGGTTCAGGCGGGGACGGGGGAGGGAGCGGAGTCCAGGCTCCTAACCACTACACCAAACTGGCTCTCACAGCCTCCAGACTGGAAGGATGGGGGGGGGGTCTGCAAATAACTGGGAGAAGGCCCCCTCAGTCATCACCCCCCCTTTCTGCTTTGTGCAAAAGAAAGTCCTCCCCCCACAGAAGAGCCCGGGAATTAAGACCAGTAGGAGACAAGAGAGGAATGTCCACCCCACCTTAGAGAGTCTGTTTGGTTTGGTGTAGTCATTAAGAGCACGGGATCTAATTTGGGAGAACCAAGTTTGATTCTCCCACTTCTCCACCTGCAGCTGCTGGTGTGACCTTGGGTCAGTCACAAGTTCTGGTCTAATCAGGCCATCCCGACTCCATGCCCTTATTTCCGCCCCCCTTCACAGTATACGCATTATTGCATACTCTGTAGGGGGCCCTCAGTGTGGAGGTACAATGCCCTGTTTATGCTCAAGGGAAACAAATCACACCAAAAAAAACCCTGACTCACCTGCAGTTGCATCTGATCACACACCCCGGAGGAAATAGTCTCACTTCGCTTCTGCTTCAGGCATCGGAGCCATCCAGAGCTGTTCAAGGGCTGGTCTTAGGCTTGTTCCCACAACAGGCTGGACTCTGGAAAATGGTCCTTCTGTCACGGTGACCTCGAATCTGGGGCCAGGAGAAAATTCTGATTCCTCTTTGGCCGAAAGACTTCTTATATCCGCCCTCCTTCTTCAAGGGGAAAGAAGCTCCAAGGGATACTGTTTACCGGGGTCTGTTTCCCGTGAAAGGAGAAAGTCCTGGGGCCTTCTGGGGCCTTGTTGTTATTTGCTTTAAGGACAAATATCCTGGCAGAGTTAAGCAAGGGTGGAAGCCAAAGGAATTCCTCCGGAGTAGGAGGTCCACTGCCACACAACAGA
>NW_015183038.1:0-1004 GCF_001447785.1 Gekko japonicus
GTTTGACATTCAAAACCACCAGCGATGGGCGGACCCATCCAAAATCATGTCCTTTATTCACCCGAAAACAAGGAATTAAATTGAGATAATGTCTGGTGAACGTCCCCCTTTTCGGAACCACTGGGAGTCTGCGCTTTTGATGCGTTCAGACGGGCCATTTAGTCCGCTTTCGGCCGGCCTCAGAAACGGATTTTATCTGTGCGATCACACAGTCAACATCTGCCTCCTGTCCGCCGCCTTCACTTTCCGGCTCAAAACCACTTTAACCCGGAGTATTTTGATACCAGGTCCCCAAGTGGTGTTTTCTTGATTCTCCGGTTCCAGCCGCACTTTTCTGACATCTGATTGCTCCTGCGGTGTCGAGCCACTTCCGGTTTAAACCCCCTCCCTGCTCGAAGGCTGCCCGAGGCTTCCGCTTTTCGCCCGCCATTTTTTTAAAGCGTTGGTGGTGTGCGCATAGGTGGATGTCCGCCACCGCGTTAGTAAAAACAATGTTTAAACGGTGCCTAGTTTTGGCATTTAGACAAGTTTGGGATCTCACGGAGGCCAGTTTTGGGGTAAACGTTTAAAGGGAAGTGTTCCTTTAAAGTTTACAGGGAAGTGCTACAGCAGTCGGGTCGAAGTGAAAATTGCTGTTCTGAGCACACGCAAAAATTTTAGTCCTACAGATGGCCGCCTGTGCGCATGCCCAAACTGAGAGAGAGAGAAAAACAACACCACGCATGCTCCTCCTGCCTGTGGACGGCGGGCAGCGATCCGGAGCAAGGAGGGGAGTGTGATCACGATTCTCCTAGTTAAAAAAGACCGCATCGGGGCCGGAGCAATTTAAACTGCTCCCAGCACATGCCGTCTGACCGCACCCTGAAAGTCCTTTCCCACTATCTGGCATTCATAGTTATTCTGCCTCTGTCATAAAGACTTTCTGTTTGCTCATCACTCTATCCCCCGCAAAATCTTTCTAGTCCTTTTTCAAAGTGCGATGGCGAACCTCAACAGCATGATAA
>NW_015183039.1:0-1004 GCF_001447785.1 Gekko japonicus
ATGGCATTACGCCCCGCTGAGGTCCCTCCACAACCACACCCCTCCAAAACCAGAAATGCCCACAGCAACGTGCTGACGTCACCCGGAAGTGTCGTAGGCACATCGGGGACAACGCTCTGGTATTTGGGAAAACTCTATGGTAAATTCGGCCAAACTACTGGGGAAATGGGCCCAAATACCAGAGCATTGCCCCCAGACGTCCCAGACGTGCCTCTCCCCCCAAACCACCCTAATTTTAAAAAAGATTGGACCAGGGGGTCCAATTCTATGAGCCCCAAAAGAAGGTGCCCCCCTCCTAGGGTTGCCACCCCCCCATTTGCCAGGGGTCCCCCGTTTTTTGGGGGGGTTCTACCCGCCGCCGGCCACATCGCCGGCGGGGGAAGCCCCACCCCCAACACCCACAGCCACCTCTCTCTCCCCCTTTAAGTGTGTGGAACCCATGTTTCCTCCCAAGCCTGTGTTTCCTCCCAAGCCCGATCTCCGTTTGAGATCAGGCTTGCAGGGAAATGCCAGCTTTTTGCAAATAAAAGGGAAACACAGCTGCTCTTAAAGGGGAAACGCCGGCTCCTGCATTTAAAAGGGAAACGCCGGTTCCTTTAAGTCCAGGGAACTGCCGTTTCTAGAGATCCGGTGCGCGGGTGGGTGGGTGGGGACCCCTTCCAGGAACACCCCCAAAGTCCCCCGCTGGGGGTGGAAGATGGACTTGGCAATCCTACCCCCTCCTCCCTTATTTCCAAAGGAGTGAAGGCATAACATGGCCCCTTTAAATGTGAAGGTCGGCTCACCTGGAACTCGATTAGGAGTTCAATCGTGCTTCTTCCTTCCCCTGTCCCGGAGCCTCCTAGCAAGTCCCCCGCTGGCTCGTCGGCCTCACCTGGCAACCCCGCTTTTCACTTGAACAGCCAGTCACCACATGGTGAGCACCAGAAAAGGTATTGACTCCCCCTCCCAAACCTAAAGAACTGTCCCTTCCACCATGTGATGCATGCACGTGCAAAGAGATC
>NW_015183040.1:0-1044 GCF_001447785.1 Gekko japonicus
GATGGTGTGTTATACTGTAGGTAGAGTGATCATTCAGTGATTCTGCTCTTTTGTCTTTAAAAGAAGTCAGACACACATACATAAAGAAGGGAGGCTTTTCCTCACACAGCTCTTCCTTGAATGAGATATTTCTGCTGCAATCTGATGTACTGCCATTTAGCAGGTGAAGACAAGGAGGAGGTTGGATTTATACCCCGCCCTTCACAACCCGAAGGAGTCTCAGAGTGGCTTACAATCTCCTTTCCTTTCCCCTTCCCACAACAGACACCCTGTGTGGTAGGTGGGGCTAAGAGAGCTCTCTCGAGGACTGCCCTTGAGAGAACAGCTCTGAAAGAACTTATGACTGACCCAAGGTCACACCAGCAGCTGCATGTGGAGGAGTGGGGAATCAAACCTGGTTCTCCCAGATTAGAGTCTGTGCTCTAAGGTGTCACCTGCTATATTCCCAGGTGTTTGGATCTACGCATTGCGTAGGTAAATACCCTTCTTCCCCACCTGGCCATTGTGCTCTCTCCCCAGGAGGCAGAAATTTTCCTACAGTCCATTGGAATGGTGAAATTAGTTTGACAATGGAGCAAGTTATGGGGTGTGTGGGTTGGCGTATTTGTTTCTACTTTGCTGGAATCTTCAAAGCAGAGGTCGGAGAGCCATCTCTAGGGTGTGCTCCCCTTTTGGATTTCTGGCACTGAGCAGGGCAATGAATGGCCTGTAAGACCCCAGACAACTCACAGACTTCTGAGATTCAAATGCTTTCTAGAAAGGTTTGGGAAAGAAACTCCCACATTGCACCCAATGACTGTGAGCCTCAGTCCAGAGGTCTACAGAACAAAACAAATATCCCGTAATCCAGACATGACATCACCCTCTGAACAAATTCAGCACTTTTTGAATGACATTCAGTCCTCGATAAAAGTCAAAAGTAGAGTGACATGCTTGGGGGAGCTCAATTTGCAAAG
Source organism: Gekko japonicus (assembly GCF_001447785.1). NCBI lineage: Eukaryota > Metazoa > Chordata > Lepidosauria > Squamata > Gekkonidae > Gekko > Gekko japonicus. Next base: position 957 of record NW_015183040.1, read on the forward strand.
GGCGGGACCCTCTTCCCTGCATGCAAGACTTCAAGCAATAGATTGTCTCTGCTTGGCTTGGGTTTGCTGCTAGTAGTACCCCCCCCCC
>NW_015183041.1:0-1029 GCF_001447785.1 Gekko japonicus
GCTCCTGCAGGAAATGACCCCTGGCGTCATACCCTGCTAAGGTCCCTCTGCAAGCCCTGCACTCCATCTCCAAATCTCCAGAAATTTCCAGACCCAGCTACTGAGATCTCTCATGTGTACAGGTTCTTCCTGGGTATGTGGCAACAGAATAATAATCTTGAATAATGAGACAGAAGATGATCCCTATTAAACGCCACCAAAGTGCAAGAACAAATACTGAGCCCAGTGGCACCTTTAAGACCAACAAAAGTTTATTCAGGTATGAGCTTTTGTGTGGGCACACACTTCCTCAGATACACTGAACGTTAACAGTTCATATATAATGTATCACACTCCGTGTTCCCTCTAAGATGAGCAACATAATGAAGATGTTTTGACATATGCAAATACTAAGCAGCAATAACAAGCTAAGTTCATACAGTCACCATTCGTTTGGATTTAATTAGGGGGGGAAACATTGAAGTAATAAATATGCCAAAGTAGGAGATAGAAAGCATCCTTCTAAGAGTAATAAACTGTGACTGTTAGACTTCATTTGTCTCCTTTCAAGCACGGAATTAACGAACAACATCCTTTTCTTAGAGACGGGGTGATAATTTGCTGTTCATAAACGTTCATGTGCATGCACATTCCTTCAAAATACACGATATGCATTGCACACGAAAGCTTTTCGCTCGAATAAAACATTGTTGGCCTTAAAAGTGCCACTGAACTCAAACTTTGTTCTGCTGCTTCAGACCAACACAGCTACCCACCTCGATATATAACTAATTTATGGAATTCAGTGTCCAAAGATATGGTGATGGCAAGTGCCCTCAGATGGCTTCAAAACCCAGACTTAGATAAAAACCATGAAGTTGGGTCTCCCAGCAGCCATTAGACAAAACAGCCCAATGGAACCCCCATGATCAGAGCCACTGTACCCCTGAGAACCAAATGGGGGGGGGGGAAGGCACTGTTTACTTTGCTTGCAGACCTTCTGGGACCTCTGATTTCATCACCGTGGGGAAACCAGAGTCCTGTAACAGG
>NW_015183042.1:0-998 GCF_001447785.1 Gekko japonicus
TGCTCTAAACTAAGTTTATTAAAAGTGGCTGAACATTGTTCAGAACATCTACGTTACAAAAGACTTTCAGATACAAAGCTGTCAATGATAAATCTGCATAGTCTTCTCCAGGAGGAATACAAACAACCAGATTTTAGGCACAGACCTCACGTCCACTGCACCATTCCAAACTGTATGGACTAGCCGCTCCAATGAAAAGTGTCATCTCAAAGACGGGAGGACGGGACCCAGTTCTGTATCGGTAAGTCTCATTGGTCAGTTCCAGTGTGTTGATTAGCAATTTAAATTGATATATGGCATGACACCCACTTTAGGGCTTTACAGCATAGCAGTAAATCCAACCCTCTTAGTATGCTGTTAGCTGGCTAATTAATCTGTTAAGACAGGTGCTTGGAGGCTTCAGAGTGTTCGTCTGTGGAATGTGTGAAACAGCTGAGTTCCAAAAAGACATCAGGGGGGAGAGATAGAAGGGAGAAGGGAGAGTAGCAACTTTCAAATCACAGAAAGCACTGCCAAGAATGAAGTGAGCTTTGACTCTCTAATGCTTATACCCTGAAACTCGTGTTGGTCTCAAAGATGCTTCTGGACTCGAATCCAGCATTTCCAAGAAACTTGCTTCAACTTCTCCTGTTTCAGTCTCTGGAGTAAAAAATAGCAAGTTTGGTGGAGTAGATTTCCCCCTCTGAGACACAACACTTTCTCCGCATCATGTTCACTGCCATTTCCACAGCCGCCATTACCTTCCTGTTTCCAGCCAACAGGAATCATATAGTGAATGGAGAGGATGTCATGATTCTATATATAGCTAATCGGATTTGGCTACGCAGAAACATCGCTAAAGGCTAATGAAGTTACTTGAGAATGCGGGGAATGCTTCTTGGATTAGTGATGGCTATGTGTTGGATGTTACTGAGAGCAAGTGAAGTTACCGTAATTAAGAGCAAATCATGAAAAAAACTCAATGAATAAGTGAACATTTTCACAAGGGCTGAAAAATA
>NW_015183043.1:0-984 GCF_001447785.1 Gekko japonicus
GATGAGATCAGGCCAGCCTCTGCCATCCAAGTCAGGGCTTGAATGTATAAGTTGTTGTTGTTGATGATGATGTCAGTGTTGTTGTTGTTGTTGTTGTTGGTGTTATATTTGATTATTACTATGTTAATGTAATTATTACAATATTGCTTCAGAAGCATATCTATCATGTCAGTTGCATGCTTTCCGGAGGAACAGTGGGAGGTAATGGGATAGATACATCTTGAATGACTGAAGGATTAGCAGTTCCACCAATTCCAGCTCATGCTTTATACTTGGCCAACACCTAAAGCAAAGCTGCTTTCACATGGTGACAATTCTACGCATAGCAATGGAGCGTCCACATGCCAGTTGATTGGCCTCATCCCCCCATAGCCACTGTTTCTTCCTTCCCCCCATACATATATGCCAGGGATAGCATTTCCCATCTTTTTAAAAATTGGAAATTGCCAGATTGCTATAGTACAATAATGATACCTTGCTCTGTTGCTGCAACCTGCTAACGCCTCTGAAGTCCCAGCTCTCATTTCTTTTTTTAAAGTAAGTCTCCAGTGCTTTTCATTATAGAGCTATAGTGAAATACTGCAATAAGGAAGCAGTGTTAAAGGAAGCATTACTGCATTATGGGCTTTCCCGTTTCTTCGAGGGTGTGTGTGTGTTCTGTTCTGCATATGTTTTGCTCCCTCTAGTGGCTGATTCAACATCAAACGGGTTTTTCCCAGTTTCCCTGCGAGAAATAAAATTGGGGGTAAAAACATGTTTGGTGTCGAATCGACCACTAGAGGGAGCAAAACACATGCAAAACAGGAAAAACCCCGAAGAAACAGGAACTTGAAGAAGAGTAAAATGAGAATGCAGAAAAGCCCAAGACCTCTAAGTGACAGTTTTATTCCGCCGTTCTCCCAAGGGGCTCAGGATATACGTGGTCCCCCTTCCTTTATTTTAGCCTTGCAACATCTCTGTGAGCAGGGCTTTTTTTGTAGAAAA
>NW_015183044.1:0-990 GCF_001447785.1 Gekko japonicus
GGTCAATGGCAGGATGCTCCATTGGAGCCCATTTAATTCCCAGTGCATAAGAAGGACCTCTCAAGCCCACAATTTTTGTAGCTGGTTCCCCTCCAGAACCTTTTTCTAGCACCACAAGCATGAGACCACAGGACCCTCCCTCCTCAAGGCAGGGAGAAAATGCTTTCATCTCTCCCATTCTGCTCTCCTTCTCACATTTAACCCTTCACATTTTCCTACCTGTTCCCCAGCAACTTTGGCTCACCTTCTTGGTCAGCTGACCTTACTGCCAGCTGGCCACTCACCATTGCATCCCTCACCTAGTTAGGGACTTTTAAACCCAGAACTCCTTACCCATTTAGCCCACTACTCTTTCTGATTTCATTCTGAGCAGCCCCTCAGCTATCTTTTCTCTTCAGGTTGCATTACTCTGGAGTAACCTCACGGAAAAAATACAAATGTGGTAAAAAATTAATTGGGCATTTAGCTTAAGGAAACACAAATGGACACTGGGGATGTAAAACAGGAGCAGTTTTACTGGAGTGTCAGATAAGTTGCAGTGGTATTATTGCAATTCCTCTCCATCTTGTACTTTTGCCTTGACTTAACCTCTCTCTTTCCTGTACCTTGGCCAAGTTAATAAAGGTACTTGCTGGTTACCCTATCTCCTTGCCATCTTTTCTTCTCAAGAATTTATTGTACCAAATTTTGACAGAGGTTTTCAACAGGCTCAAATTTATTTATTTTTGATATTTTTAAATTCCGCCCTCCCCAGACTGGGCTCAGAAGCCGAGTCCAAGACTCATTACAATAAAATCACATTAAAATCAGTTATGACAATAAACAATAAAAAATCATAGAGGTAGCAAAAGTTTCATATCTTTTAGAGTCACAGGTGGAATCAAATGGGCCCTTTCAGCAGACTGGGAGCCAGAGCAGGGAAACAAACTTAGATAGATGCTCGCCGCCTCAAACAAAGGCGTGGTGGAACAGCTCCATTTTGCAGGCTCT
>NW_015183045.1:0-1037 GCF_001447785.1 Gekko japonicus
CCATCAGGAAGTCCAGCAGTGGGGCCAAAGGCCTGGCTGAACAGCACCGTCTTGCGGCCCTGTGGAATTGAAGGAGATCCCGCAGGGCCCTGGTCTCAATAGGGAGCATGTTCCACCAGGCTGGGGCCAGGACAGAGAAAGCCCTGGCCCTGGTTGAGGCAAGATGGGCGTCCTTTGGGCCAGGAGTTAGAGTTGTAGAACCAACCAGAAGTCTAAAAATAGAGCTGAAGCAACACATAAGTATTAACAAGACACATTAAATGACGCAAAAATTACATAGTGGGCTCCTACATACAGCAAGCTATACCCCCTGGGTTGGGAAATACCTGGAGATGTTTGAGGCGGAGCTTGGGGAGGGAGGGGTTTGGGAAGGACCTCCCTGGGTGATAGGACTGCCAGCTCCAGGTTGGGAAATACCTGGAGACTTTGGGGATGGAGCCTGAGGAAGGCAGGGTTTGGGGCAGGGAGGGACTTCAATGGGGCACAGTGCCATAGGGCTCACCACCCAAAGCAGCCATTTTCTCCAGGGGAACTGATCTCTGTCGCCTGAAGATCAGTTGCAATCCTGGGAGATCTCCAGCTTCCAGATTGTTATAAATACCATAGAGTCCACCTTCCAAAGCAGCCATTTTCTCCAGGGGAACTGATCTCTGTCATCTGGCTGTCCACCGTCCATTGTAATTGCAACCTGGAAGTTGGCATCCCTAACGTGATATAATCTAGCCCACGCCCTAGTCCGACACCCCTAATAATTACACCACAATGCGTTCTGTGCTCAAGAAACTTTCTCAGCCACACAGACTTTGAACTGAACTTAACCTAGAGTAACCAGAGGTCCTCTTTTTAGAGGACATGTCCTTTTTTTTTTTGGCATCCATCTTTTTTTGGGCTCTTAAAAAAAAAAAACCTGAGGAAAATGTCCTCTAGGAAAATGTCCTCTTTGGGGGGTTGGAAGGTTTGGGATATTCCTAGTTAATAGCAATTATCACAGTTTAAATAGGCTATTCCAAATGAGATTTGTCACAGGGATCACTTGT
>NW_015183046.1:0-987 GCF_001447785.1 Gekko japonicus
GGGGCTAATATCCAAACTTTATTTGTGCCTTCTCACTGCTACCACAAAACCGACTCTAGCCTATCAAAACCAATCGAACAAAGATCTACCAATTCAATTGACTGACAACAACTGGTCTGAAATCTGGCAGACCCAAAACATACTATCTAAAGTCTCCAGTATACAAGAATATATTTAAACTTCAGCGTTAATTGTATTATCCTTTGATGTAGTTTGTATAAGGCTTCCAATAGCGACCGGTTTTTCGTCCCCAATTGGCTTTATTACAATTCCAAATCAAAATGCGTACACTCAATTCAATTGCACTTAAATAGATTGACAAAACTGTTCTGAACCTGTCCTCACTGTTTTTACCTTACTGTTATTGTAACTGTTCTGATTTCGTATTTGACAACTTGTCTGTTCTCTGTTTCTTTGATAAAAAACAATAAAAATGTCTTGTTAAAAAAAAATTATGTGTGTGGTGAGCACAGGCTGTAAATTGTAGGCCAGGGCACAGGGTCACTTCTCAGGGGTTTAATGTGGCTCCTAGTCAAATAAATATCTCCAACTAGACAGAACCCCCCCACCAAAAAAAAATCTGGAAAGAAATTTGGAATATGTAGAAGTAATCTTGTTAATGAAGCTCCAGTTGTGTCAGACCAATGGTCCATCTAGTAAAGCATCCTGTTTCACACAGCAGCCAACCAGTTGCCTGGAGGCCAACAAATAGTGCACAAAGGCCAAGCCCTTCCCCTGATTCTACTCATAGCACTGGTATTCTGAGAGAGACCAGGGGAGGCAGGGACAGGGGGGTAGTCAGCAGCAGTATGATGTAAATTCCAGAAAAACCTGGAACTAAAGTCACATCTCTTTAGGAATTCAGATGGGGGAGGGGTCTGTCTAACTGGAGATATTTACTGCAGCACATCTCATAATATCAACATCACCAGATTCACCGGTTTTACCATAGAAGGTTGGGGGGGTTGGCAATTCCTTGAGAGGACT
>NW_015183047.1:0-1029 GCF_001447785.1 Gekko japonicus
CCTGCCGTGTGGCAGGGGCCTCAGTGTGGTTCTAGCCACTCAGCTCAGTTGCATAGTGGGGAAGCCAGAGAACTTGCAGAAGGGGCACCTCACTTTGCCCTATATCCCCCTTCCTACACTATTTCCTCTTTTCTCCCTGTACTAGCCCCCATATACCCACCTCTCCTTGCTTTCTTCTTCCCACTCATCAAGCAACCTATCTTTTATCTGTCCCCATGTTCAACTATATTTCACATATACCCCACCTTTCTTCCAATAGGGGTCCAAAGCACATATAACATTCTCTTCTCCTCCATTTTATCCCCACAACCCTGTGAGGTAAGTTAGGTGAGAGTGTGTGAAACTGGCCCAATGGCACCCAGTGAGTTTCCACAGCAGAATGGGGATTCGGTCCTGGGTCTCCTAGATCCCTACCTAAAACTCTAAAAACCTTACTACACTGGCTTTCATGGAGTGGCTGTTATTGCAAAGTAGCAAGCAGCCAGGCCTGGATAAGACATGCAGGTCAGGGGGTAGCAAGTCATCCAGTGGCTGCTGTCAGGCCTGACCCTGATAAGTCCTCTCTCAAGTCCTGAGAGTCAGTTTGGTGTAGTGATTAAGTGTGCAGACTCTAATCTGGGAGAACCGAGTTTGATTCCCCACTCCTCCACTTGCAGCTGCTGGACGACTTTGGGCAAGCCATAGTTCTGACAAGAGCTGTTCTCTCAAGGACAGTTCTTGAAAGAGCTCTCCCAGCCCCACCTACTTCACAGGGTGTCTGTTGTGGGGAGGGGAAGGGAAAGGAGTTTGTAAGCCTCTCTGAGACTCTGAGGGAAGGGCAGGGTATAAATCCAATCTCCTCTCCTCCTCCTCCTCAAAGGCCAAAATAGCTCTGAAAAGTGCCCTGTTCCCCACCTCCCCTATCTCCCCCACGAATCTATGGTTTGGAGGCTGGCAACACTGTTTTGGCTGCCTAGCAATAGTCACAGACCACTGAGATGACATTTGTTTCTTCCAGCTACAGGTGTCACCAGGGGTCATTTTGTAGAA
>NW_015183048.1:0-939 GCF_001447785.1 Gekko japonicus
GCAACCCCATAGGATTTTCAAGACAAGAGTCATCCAGAGATGATTTCCATGCTGTCTGCCTCTGCACAGCAACCTTGGATTTCCATGGTTGTCTGCCATGCAAACACTGACCAGGGCCAACTCTGCTTAGCTTCCGGGATTTGACAAAATCAGGCTAGCCTATCTAGATCCAGCTGATCCTTAGCGTGACATAAATAAATGGAATAAAATAACACCATTTTATTACATCACCAGTGCCCCCTCCCTCTGAGACAGAGCAAGATGGGTAGCCATATTAGTCTGTCTGTAGCTGTAGAAAAGAGTCCAGCAGCACCTGAAAGACTAAAAAAAATTATGACAGTGGATGAGTTTTCATGAGTCACTGCGCAGGTCTTCAGATACAGCACCCTCCCTCTGCGAACAGGGCAAATTCCAGACAAACCCAATTTCTACCGGCAGCCTCAAGTCAGAAAACTCAGGATGTGCTTCTGGCACAGTTGGATGGCATCCACAATTAAGGTTTGTCTTCTAGTTTTTGTAGCTCAAATGTGAGCACTATTTTCCTTCTATAAATAGATATGGAAAAGAATGTTTTATGCTTAGTTGGGGAACTAAACATAAAACATTGGGACTGGCCCTAGGACAGTCAATCACACACGCTCTCTTAGCCCAGCCTACCTCACATGATTGTAGGGAGAATAGAATGGGAGAGGGTAGAACCATCAACATCACCCTCAGCACCTTGGAGGAAAGTGGCAGGTGCAATTGCTTTAATGGGGGGGGGGCTTTTATCTTTAACAGGAGATGGAGGACATATCTATAACAGCTGTTAAGCAAGATAGCCAAACTGAACCTCCACTTTCAAAGGCAGTGTACCTCTGAATACCAGTTACTAGTGGACAGACAACAGAGAAATATCAGACCACCCAGTACTGGGAATAGAATGCTGATCCTGCATTC
>NW_015183049.1:0-992 GCF_001447785.1 Gekko japonicus
CCCTCATTCTGTTTCCCTTCTTTTCTGTAAAGAGAGCAAAATTTAGAGGAATGGCGTTCCATTAGAGGTGGTCCATTCACCTTTCTCTCGTAAGTCCCCATGATGAGTAGAACATTGTTACCAACACAAGGAACCACCTTGGAATCCTCCAGGCAGGATCTTTCTTTCACCTTGTGTCCTCCTCAGCACAGTCAGAGTGTCCCTGTCTATATCTTGCCTTCCAGTTGGTGTCCTACCATGAAAATGAGCTTTCCTACTTTGTTTGCCCTGTACTGGGCAGTAGTGCAGTCCTCCATTCCTTAGTCACACTGGATTTTCTGCCACATATATATATCTGAGATGCTGAAACATCTGCCAATGTGGCTTGCACTCTGTTCACCAGTGAGATGATTTTGTATGCACTGTTTGTTGACCCATTTGCAGCTCTTCTGCAGGTTGTTCCAACATATTCCTTCTTGCCAATACAGTACCGTACAGCCCACTTTTAATATATGTGCAGGGGTTTTTTTTGGGGGGGGAGTGATTAAAAGCTATTTGGCAGGTATTTGAGTCGCTTAGTGGAGAACCAAACAGGTCCAGTGATCAGCTCACATCTTAACGTCAAAGTCAAACAAAGTAACATAGACTGTTGAATACATTTGGCATGGAATTTGTGGTATCCCTAGTTCAGGGATTGACAACTTGTCTGTAGGTGCCACAGTGCCCATCATTGTATTTCCTGGTGCCCACTTTTTTCTTCCCCAAAGCATATGTTCCCCGAACCAAAGAGCCAGTACTGGCTTTCCTTCCGTTCATTGACTTCAGGAGGGAATTCAGACAGCAGAGCTGCACTGGCAGAAGACCTCCCACCCTGGGTCCCGCCGGTCTCACTGTTGCTCAGTGAAGCAGCAGGAGAAAAGTGAGGCGGAGGGAATCAGCATTATGCCAGTGCCATAACATCCTTTCCAGTATGAACTTAGAAGTGACATCACCACATTGGCATGATGCTCTAG
>NW_015183050.1:0-989 GCF_001447785.1 Gekko japonicus
GAGCCATTCTTTAACTGTTATTTTATGACAATATCCCGGTAACAATGGAAAGAGCAGCCGCTGAAATTGTAGGGGTCTCCCACCTGGCCACTGAACCAGATCTTCACCTGCTTACGTTTAATCATGTTCCATCACTGGATCTTATGGGATGTTGGTTTTTGTCTATTGTCTCTGGGTGTTCCAAAAAAACCCTCAGTAGTATTTCCAAGAACTGATGCAGATTTGGCTTCCTTTTAGCAGTTATTTTGGTTTTAGCCTCATTGTCACCCTAAACGTATGGCTCCTTTCCAGTGCTCGTTGTGTATCTTATCCTGCATTGTTGCTCACATTATCATTCACATTTGTCCTCCCGGTCCTATTGCATTCTTCACTTGATGTCCTCTTTCTGAGTGTAAAGTGCTGTCAAGTCGCAGCCAACTTATGGTGACCCCCCCAGGGCTTTTTTTGGGGGAAGGAAGGGGTGCCAGAACTCTCAAGAGCAGTGTTCCCTCTAAGCTGAATTAGTGTGAGCTAACTCACAGTTTTTTACACATTGTTCCTTGGCTCAGGAAAGACGGCTCCCGAGCAAACTAATTTATGCAGGAGCCAAATTGCTCGCTCACAACTTTAATGCCGGTAGCTCACAGAGGAGAATTCTTGCTCACAGGACTCCACAGCTTAGCGGGAGCATTGCTCAAGAGGGAAATGAAGTTTTCAATCTGTATACTGAAAACTCACAAACGTTTAAACATTTAAAAATGTTTTTGTCAAAGAGTTTCTGGAACTCTGTTCCGGCACATTCCCCCCCCCCAAAAAAAAGCCCTGAGACCCCTCATTGCGTTTTCAGCGCAAGAGGTGTTCAGAGGTGGAGTGCCATTGACTGCCTCCATGTATTTGACCGTGGATGTCATTTGGTGGTTTCCCATCCAAGTACTAACCAGGACCAACCCTGCTTAGCTTCAAATGTCTTAGAGCAATGCCTACTGACTGCAAGGTCACCCCTGAACAGC
>NW_015183051.1:0-993 GCF_001447785.1 Gekko japonicus
CATGCGCAAACTGTGAAAAAAATTTTTAAAAAAACCCACCGATGCACGCTGCTTTGTGAACGCCTGGGAGCGAACTGCTGTGCTGCGAGAGAGGGTAATGTGACCGTGCTTGTCCCGGTCTTTCTTTCCACCTCTCTCTTTCTCTCTCTCTCTTAGACAAATAAATATCATTGTCGATATCTGTTTTTATCCCTTTTGTTTTTTTATTTTTGGCAGTCTCACTTAATGTTAATTAAAAAGCAAATTTGCATATTTTAGATAAAAACGTACATGTAATATTTGTTCGTCTTTTGCGACCTTCAAGCATCTGACATTTATTCTATAATGTGGCTCTTACCCTAAGCAAGTTTGGCCACCCCGGTATATGAGCTTTGGTGAGCCACTCCTCTAAAGAAGTGTTCGTTAGTCTTTAGTCTTTAAGGTTCGTTAGTCTTTAGTCTTTAAGTCTTGCTCTTTTCTACTGCTTTTGTTCCGTAAGAGGGAGAAAAAAGACAGGTTGCTTACCTGTAACTGGTGATCTTCGAGTGGTCATCTGTGCATTCACACCGAGAAGGTTCAGCGCAGGCGCAGTGTATCCCAAGGGTGTGATGCACAGAGACCACGAAGAAGATCAGGATGTAATATCTTTAAAAGAAGATCTCCTGGTGGTAGGAATATTTTGGGAAAATACGCTCCTTGACACCTCCTTCCCTGTTTGCGGAGCTCATCGGGGCTAAGTAGGCTTCGCCACAGCTAGTACTTCGGCAGGGGACCGCCAAGGGAGATGGGGGTTGCTATGCAGAGGAAAGCAACACAAATCGCCTCTGCGCATCTGTCGCCCTGAACACCCTGCAGGTGGGGTCACCGTGAGCTGGTTGCTACCCAAAGACAGCAGCACATTATTCATTCAAAAGCTCCTATCATAACTGCTGCCTACACAAAATAGCTATTATGGGGGGGAAAGAGGGTACACAGTATATTTGAGTCAAGAGAGAGATCTTGGAGTCATAGTAG
>NW_015183052.1:0-1023 GCF_001447785.1 Gekko japonicus
TTTTGCTCTCTCTTCCTCCCTCTCCCCACTTCGGCCCCAGCATTCAGCTTTTTTAAAACTGCAGGGATCTTTTTCAGGGATGCGTCTTTGTGCGCGTGTGTGTATGCAAAGGTGCTGAATAAAATCTTAGTGGCTTTCGGTGTTCCCTCTAAGCTGAGTCAGTGTGAGCTGTTTCACAGTCTTTTAGCCTCCAGCTCACCCATTTGTGTCTCAGCTCAGGAAGGAGGGCTCCCGAGCAGACTTAATTGATGCAGCAGCCAAATCGCTGGCTCACAGCTTCAATGCCAGCAGCTCACAAAGTAGAATTTTTGCTCACAAGACTCCACAGCTTAGAGGGAGCATTGGTGGCTTTTCTTCCCCTTCAGCATAAAATATTGGGGGGGGGGGGCGGGGGGTTCCATCGCTGCCACAAGGACCAGCCACAAGGGGGGGGGCCGGGGCCTGTAGCTCAGGGGTAGAGCCTCTGCTTTGCATGCAGGTCCCCGGTTCGATCCCCGGCAGCATCTCCAGTTAAAAAGGACCAGGCAGGAGGTGATGGAAAGGACCTCCGGCCTGGGACCCTGGAGAGCCGCTGCTCATCTGACCTCGATGGACTGTCTGATTCAGTCTAAGGCAGCTTTGTGTGTGGGGTTCAGAAACAGGAGGGCAGCTGAGCTATGCTCAGTTTGGCTGTGGAAGCTACGTGCCCGCCCCACTGGCTCCGGGCTCCACCAATACCCGTCTGTATACAGCCTACCTGTGCCCCAAAGCAGCTAGGGAGGAGAGACATTCTACCACTGCAACTGAATGCCCCCCCCCCATTTACCCCCCCCCTCCCTCTGGTCCTCCACGGCAGTCACATTCTCAGCCTGTGCAACCTCGAGCCTTTAAATATAGCTATAGATAGATAGATAGATATAGAGATCTGGATATATATTATCTATTCAAATAAGAGATTTCTGTAAAATATAGCTCTTTCCGCCTCTCCTTCCTGCTTCCTTTTTCCTTTCCCCGCCGCTCAGTCATTCGAACCCCCTTCCGACC
>NW_015183053.1:0-966 GCF_001447785.1 Gekko japonicus
CTACAATTAAATGCCCGTTATAACCAGCTCTTACGCAACCCTCACTGCATGTACACAAGCCTGCTCTTGCTGTTCCACAGATGAAGGTGCGTCAGCGAGGGAAGCACGTGAGGAAGAGCAAGACGATCGACCAGGGGGGGGGGCTAGTTCTGGAAGATGTTCAGCCAGGTACCTGTGTGATGATGTAAGAAGTTTTGGGAATGAGATGTCTGGGAGACCGTGTGAAATCTGGCAACTACATGTTGTGTGGTTTGGGCGCAACTCGCAGAAGAGTTGCGAGCTTTTTCGCTGGGCACTGCACACATGGGCTTACTTTGTGGCATTCTCTGCCGTGCTAACTGGAAGATGTGTGTTGCGGTGGATGAGCACCGTGAGCAGGCTCAAACTGAGTCAGAAAGGAGTGTACACTGCTATTGGTTCACGCACTCAGGGCGGGGTGGCATCGCAATGCGGGCAGTGCTCAAAAGGATGCCCTTTCCTCCCTAAAATCTACTCTTTAGGACCGTCAGGCAGACAACAAGCAGGAAACACAGCGGGTGCAGCAGGAGACAACACTCTTTCTGCAATAAGAGGCTTGGAAACCCTGTGCAGAAAGACATGTGAGTAAATGAGCCTGGATATGACGTGTGCTAATCTGATTAACAAATGCATTCCAACAAAGCACTATGCACTAACCATCCAATCTTCAATGGTTGCATGCAGTTGCTGCGTTTTCCAAGCGTATGGACGGATTTGAGAAAAAGCTGAGACGCATGGACAGGGAGTTGAGGGCCCTTAAGGAGAGTGGAGCACAGCACAGGGTGGGTGAGGGTTGCAGTTAAGCTGTTATTTGACTTAATTTGTTAAAATAAATGTATTTTTTGATGAAAGTTTCACAGTTTATTTATTTTGTGCAACTCCACAGGGAAAAAAAATACTTATTTTTCACAACAGTCATCATCACAGCAGTCAACACAGGTAGACATT
>NW_015183054.1:0-991 GCF_001447785.1 Gekko japonicus
CACCAGTGGCCAGGGGGACCTGGCAACCCAACTGACGATGCCCTCCTCATTCTGCTTCCCTATGCAGTTGATTGGGTGACTTGGCCAAAAAATTGGTCCTGCACCTCAGTTTACAGTCCAATAAAAATCCATTCCCAAGAATAAAACTTTTCAGTTCTGACATCAATATCCAGAGCAGTAAAATCAACCCATGAAACGGTGCCCAAGTTTAAAAAGCTCTGCCTTCCACTGCCTCCAGAATTCTATAAAGGTAAAGGTTCCCTTGCTCGAAAGTCAGTCGAATCCGACTCTAGGGGGCGGTGCTCATCTCCGTTTCCAAGCCGAAGAGCCAGCGTTGTCCGGAGATGTCTCTGTGGTCATGTGGCCGGCATGCATAAATGCCAAGGCGCACGGAACACAATGTTACCTTCCCACCGCAGCGGTACCTATTTTTCTATTAGCAATTTCTTGCTTTCAAACTGCTAGGTTGGCAGGAGCTGGGGCCAGAGATGGGAGCTCACTCCGTCATGCGGCACTCGGGTATCAAACTGCTGAGATATAGAACTCCCAGCCTGCAGCTCAGCGTCTTAACCTCTGAGCCACCGCGGCCCCTCCAGAATTCTATCCAGGGGGCCAAATGCCTGATCCCCCATCCCCCGTGAAGCCTGTTCCAGAAAGCTGGGTTATTACAGAGAACATCTACAGACAGCTGTCACTGTGCCTTTAAAAGTCCATGTCTTCTCGCTTCGAATCAATTTGGTTGCATCTACTTCAGTATATGGCGGACAAGAGCATACTTCCAACTAACACTTCTTCTCTTTCTTGGATACGCTTCTGATCTAAACTGGGTTCATGGGGGTGCATGTGTCTCCTGTAAATACAATCTGAACTACCTCGCTTGTGATGTTTAGTATGCATACAGGTTTGTGGTGTTTAGTAAATATACTAGAGAGTTGAAAGTTTGACTGTATTACCGCAGAATTTATTTATGTATTTATTTATTGGGATTTTT
>NW_015183055.1:0-979 GCF_001447785.1 Gekko japonicus
ATTTTCTGCAGGTGAATAGAAGAAGAGGAGGAAGAAGAGGGGGGCGGGGCAGACACTAGTTAAAGGTGCTCCGAAAGTCCTCTCTAATCCCCACTGGAAATCCAAGCTTCCACCAGTTCTTCTATAAACTGAGGCATGAGAAAATCAGGCGGTACATGACACCAACCTGGAGAACCAACTGCGACTCATTTAAAAAAACTACTTTCAATCTGAAATGGTAAGCGGATCGGCGAGAGGGCCACGCCAACTCGAGGGCAATATGGTGACCAGAACTGTTCAACAATCTCTGAGGCAATCTCCTTTAACTAAACAAGATCTTACTGACACGCTAAAAACATTCAAAAATGACATGCTAGACAATATTAATGCTATGCTAAAACCCATGTCAGAACAAATGGAGGCAATGCAGATTTCAATGCAAAAAACCGCGCAATCTGCTGCCATGGCAATGGAAGTCTTTATAGCTAACCAAGAAGATATTAAAAACCTACAAGATAATGAAACCTGGGCCAAGGAACGAATACTGCTCTTAGAGCACAGAACACGAGATAAATTTTTGAAGCTTCGCAGCTTCCCGGAACAGGCAGAAGGTTCAGAAGACCTTACTTCATTCTTGGTGGCATGGCTTGCTTCAGTTATAACTTTTGAAGACGGAATTGCACCTATGCTTACACGGGCGTACCATTTGGGCCCCAATGCAGCAGATAAACGCAGAGGACCATGAGACATCCTTGTTGAGTTTTTGGACCTACGCATGAAGAATCATGTATTGCAAGAAACGAAAGGAAAAGGAAGCTTTAAATTCAAAGATGACTAAATTTGTATTTTTCCGGATGTTCCACTTGAAGCTTTACAAATTAGAAGAGTCCTTAAACCTGTCACTACATGTCTCAACGAAGAGGGAATAACGTATCGCTGGTCTCAAACGGGATATCTCCAGGTCAGATACCAAAGCACTAATTATCAAGCTGATGATCTT
>NW_015183056.1:0-972 GCF_001447785.1 Gekko japonicus
CTGTTCCATGCCCAGAAAATGGCAAAAAATCCTCCAGTATTTCCTGCCAAACTGGCCTGGGGAGAAATGGCTTCCTGATAATTTTCATACGATCATATGACAGTTGCACTAAGACTGCTATAAACATGAGACCATTACTATAATACACATGCTGCAAATGAGATACGTGAACTGTAGCTGTGAGAATCTGTGCATGTGTAGCTAGTAGGGTAGCCAACCTCCAGGTGTGGGGCTGGAGATCTCCAAAAATACAACTGTTCTCCGCACGACAAGATCAGTTCCCCTGGAGCAAATGACAGCTTTGGAGGGTGGATTTTAAAGCATTATACCCTGTTGAGGCCCCCCCTCCCCAACCCCCCCATTCCCCAGGCTCACCTCCAAATCTCCAGCTCTTTCATAAACAGTTTTAAAGGGGATTAGAAAGATTTATGGAGGATAAGTCTATCAGTGGCTACTAGCCATGGTGACTGAAGGGGACCTCCACATTCAGAAGCACTAAACCTCTGAATTCCAAAGCCAGGAGGCAACATCAGGGGAAGGCCTCAAAATATATGCCCTGTTGCTGGCCGTCCAGAGGGACTGGTAGGCCACTGTGTGATGTTAGCCAAATTGCCTTGATTTATTAATAAGCTTGGGGAATTATGAATATTAACTGGCAATAGGCATAAAATATGGGATCATAACCTGTGTATACGAAAGTCAGAATTCCCAGAGCCCGTAAATAGACAAAGAGGCAGGATTACTAAAATAATTGATTTCTTTACTAAATGTTCTCATGCATACAAGTAATATCCAGGCATAACACACAATGCAGAGCTAGGAATACAGAGTTGAAAGGATAGTTTGCATGAGCAGGAATATTGTTGGTGGGCAATATGTTACCTGTAGAAGCGCATCAGCATGATGGTTGGCACTCGGGTTAGGACTGTTGATTTAAACTCGCACCGTTCCCTTTGGTAATATATTTTATTC
>NW_015183057.1:0-936 GCF_001447785.1 Gekko japonicus
TATAAGACTGGGCTTTGTGGAATTGGACAGGCTTATTTAATGACAGCTTTAGGTCCCTGTGGTAGATCTAAACCCAGTATTTCAGATTGAATCGAATTTTATACTTCGAGGCCTCACTATACTTAGTATCAATTGCTGAGGCTCAGACAGTGTAACTAATAGATCATCTGCATAAACAGGGTAATTTTAAGATTAATTTGACTTGTTTTTGTTCTCTATTAATCTCACTTTGGTTTGATGGGGCAAGTGGCTCAATAAAAAGAACAAAGACGAGAAAGTGCACATTTGTACCCTCATGAATCAGACTTTTTTTAAAAAAAATGGCCGAGTGAGAATGTGAACAAGAACTCCAGTCTAAGAACTTTCCTCTCAGGCCAAAATGGTTTAATACCTATTGCAACTATCATGCATCTACTAGATCATATGTTTTTTTCATAGCCTAAAAATATTAAAGCTTAAATGAGCTTAGCTTTTTAAATAAGATCAATAAAAGCAATCAGTTCTCCTGTTTGTCGACCCATTTGTGGCTGTGCAGCAGTTATCTTCACTGTTTCATTTCCCAGCCTTGCCAGGCAGAACCATTCACTTTCCCTGAACTCTCATGCACACACAGCCTGATTAAGTTCCAGCCCCCCCCCCATCCTTGCTATGCAACTGCTCTGCTCAGCAGGCAACAGTTTAAATAGAAATAAAAATTACTCACAAATCACAATGATCTGTCGTAAATAACCGTTGTGTTTTAATAAATTCTATGTGGTGTTTTGTCTAAATAGTCCCTGATAATGCAAATAGATGCCTCTCCATTGGAATTAGCTGCATTCTTGTGCATCTGTTGTTTCTGCAACCCCCTCCCCCCCCAAACTAACCTGTCCAACAGACGTTTGCATCTGTTTGATACAAACCAAATAGGCTAGGTCAGGGGTGGCCAAACTGTGG
>NW_015183058.1:0-961 GCF_001447785.1 Gekko japonicus
AATCAGTTCCCTCTTGACAGTATAAAGAGGGGAACTGCCACATCTCTTACACAGTTTGCCAGTCCATCTTGATAGGAGATAGCACAGTGTCCATTTCTCAGAAAATGTTGTGAGCTGTTTTGTCCAAGGAGTAATATATTTCTTTCACGTGGTATTGTTTTGGGGACATACTAAAACAATATGAGCTAGGGCTACTTGATACGGACAATAAGCTCATTTGGGTTCCTCTACAGGAATTCTGTTGTATCTCCCTTGTGCCACAGCTGAGTCTTAGACGTTATATCTTGCCAATAGAAAAGTTATAAATTATTCCGGCATTAGATTAACAAAAATGATTATGAACTTACATTTATCTTTATTAAATGAAATAAGTCATGAGTTGCTCTGCTGGGCAGCCCAATTTAGAATGGTCTGCCCAACAGAGCCAGCCAAGCAGCTGATCCTGTGGGGAAAGTTCTCCCTACAGGCTCATCTGGGGCTCTGCTGGGCAGCCCAGTTGAGACCAGACTGCCGAACAGAGCCCAACAAGCAGCCGATCCTACTGGGCGAACTCTCCCCACAGACTCCACTGGGGCTCTGCTGGGCTCTTTTGGGCAGTTCCATTAAACCAGGCTGCCCAACAGAGACCACCAATCAGCCAATCCTGTGGGGAGAGTTCTAAAGCTAAAAAAACCCAAAAAACCAGGAAGAGATGGGTTCTCAGCCGAATTTTATTAACAATACATTATTTTATTAACAATACATTACTTTATTGGTGGACTAAAACATGCAACCAAGTATTAATTCATGGACAAATGCCTCAGACCTGGTCTGAGGGAAACACAATTGTTATACCAAAAAAGGAAAAGACAATATACCCTCCCAAAATCATACAGACGCATTTCTCTCGAACAAAGATGCTAAAATCTTTACAATCATTTTAGCCAACCATTTGAACAATTTTATTGCACTTTATATCTAC
>NW_015183059.1:0-966 GCF_001447785.1 Gekko japonicus
GCAGCCAACCAGTTGCTCTGGAGGGCCAAGGAACAGGGTATAGAGATTAAGGCTTTCCTCTGATGATGTGGCGAAATGTCATGTATCTACTGATTCTTTCTACGATCCCATATCTTCAACATTAAAGATAGCCAAGGATTCTCCTGACAGGTTTTCGGTCGGCACGCTGGTAGCACCCAACAAATTTCCTGCAGATTATAAGGAGCAGCATAGCACTGCTCCATACAACACCATAAGGGTGGTAGTTCACTTTGAGCTTGTACCACTGCTGCAAGAATAGCAGCCTGATAGTAAATCCGCAGTAGCGGAAAGTCCAATCCTCCCAAATGAGCTGGTTTCGTCAGTATGTTCACGTTAATCCGAGAATTTTTTCCATCCCATAGGAACATGCCAGTTTCTAACTGTAATATTTAACATATCAGCAGTCATAGGATCTCTCAGATTAGCAGTAACATTTTATATAAGTCCTAGCAGCACTATTGGGGGGGGGTTTTAAGTACTGATGTACATAATATCAATTTCAGCACATTCAATTTCATATAACACTCTTGTCTAGAAGATAGAAAAAACTGGACATCCACTACATGTGTAAGTAATTGGCTGACGTCTGCCCACATTTCCTACTGTTCCACTGAATCCAACTTGCTGTGGTTTCTACGATGTCATCTGGGAAGTCACCAAAAATCATGTCCAACGTTGCTTTCATCAGCGGTGAATGTGATAATGAGGTGGTCATGGGAAAGAAGACGGGAAAAGGCCCTAAAAATGGCAAATAATGTGCATGTAATTCTTAAACTCCGCATGCCATCCTCCGGAATTCAAAGTAGCATAACATTTCAAGTAGGATAACATACTTGAGAATTACCTCAAATATAAGGTGCTAAAGTAATGCACACATGAAAAGAATACGGAACCAAGTAGGTTGTTGTGGTTCGTCTCTATGAATCACACCATAAAAATAAGCAT
>NW_015183060.1:0-974 GCF_001447785.1 Gekko japonicus
TCCTGTGCCTCCTCTTGCACCTCTGCCCCACTGCTGCCTTGGAGCCCTACCTGTCCGAGGCCATGCGTGTCCTCCGCGCCACCCTCCTTGACCCCTTCCCCAAGGCCAAGCGCGGGTTCGGCCCTTTTCTATGAAATTGATGTGGACTCCGGCAAAGCTTCCTCAGGAGGCCAGCGCACAGCCCAGTGCCTTGAGGAAAGCCACATCCATGGAAAGCGGCACCCTGAGTGGTGGGAGAAAGGCCTCCGGGCGGGCTGCAGTCAGCGCAGACAAAGAGGTTAGTAGTAGGTGGGGGTGGAGAGGCAGGGTTTGCTTCCTCTCTCCCATATGCACTATACACTGGTAAAATAAAAAGGCTCCCTGCTTTATGTGTGAGTGGCTAGACTCATGCTTTTAGATAGGATACCCCCATAGGATCTGATCCTTCTTTGCTCTTGTCCTGGGTGTGTGCATGTGCACGCAAGCATTGTTACAGAGAGCAAGTCTTAGCCTCTGATCTGTAGTGCAGGTGGGCTGCCTTTCATGAGGAAGAGAGAGTGCAACACAGGTAGCACAGCAGTCCTCTCACCTTAAAGCGTATGCAGCAAAACCTTTTGTCTGAAAAAGCCAAGATTGGAAGGGATGGTTGGGAACTGGACCAGATTATGAAAACTTCTGAATCTATCCCTGCCCAACTTTCCAAAGAGAAAAAGCAGAGCATTACCTGCTATAATCATATTAATGCCCAACAACTGGGATGGCTCAAGCAAAGAGCACTGCTGTTATTAGAACAAGAGACCGCACCAAGCTAGTGAACTAGCAGTGTGACTGGAGGAAACGCAGTGCACAGATTTGCCCCCTCAGTGCAGCTTCAGAGGGCAGGCTCAAAGGCATCACATTGCTGCTGAGCTCCCTTTCCTCCTCAGACTCTGCCCCCAAATCTCCTAATATCTCCCAGCGTGGAGATATGCCAGAAACGAAAGATTATGGACTTT
>NW_015183061.1:0-965 GCF_001447785.1 Gekko japonicus
TTCCGTCGGTTTAGGAACTCGGTAATTTCAGGGAGTCTAAATACGGATTCACCAGACTAGCCAGGTTTATGCTTTGAACACCACGCTCCTTTATTTTAATGTCTTTGTCTCTGGGACGCGCTCCGTAAAACCTGAAATTTGCAACATCTCCCTCTGAAGTATCCGCCCGTATTTTGCTAGTCTCTCTCCCCCCCCTTTGCTTGTAGAATTCTCTCTGGGAAGCCAAGCCACAATCGTGACGACAAAAATATGAAAGGTAGCGGCCCAGATAGAAGCAGATCTGTTTTTGTCACTCAGAAGTTCACAGCTAATCGGATAGGACCACCACCCATCAGAAGGAGGTGGGTACAGGTTAGGGTTGCCAGCTTCCAGGTGGGGGCTGATCCTGGAGTGACAATAGATCAGTTCCCCTGGAGAAAATGGCAGCTTTGGAGACGGGACCCTATGGTGTTACGTACCGCCCCCCTTCCCGAGCCCCAACTTCCCCCAGGCTCCACCCCCAAAATCTCCAGGTTTTCCCCAACCCAAAAGTGGCAACCCTAGTAAAAGTATTTGTCCCGTGCAAAATCAAAATATATCACTTCAGTAAACCATACCCTTGAGCAGTGGTCGAGGGGAGATGTAGAAAGACCCCCATGCGTGAGAGGGTTTCACCCTGCAGTTGAATCTATAGAACTTGTCTTGTATCAGCGTGGTTTCTACCAAGGAATGTGTGCAAAATTCATTCTTCCTTTCCTTAGAAAGCCACAGGACTGTCCTGTTTCAGGAAGCTCCTTTCAGGTGCGAATCCACAAATCACAGCTTCTCGCGCGAGGTTTTTTTTTTGTTTTTTTTTGCGGGTGCGAGCAAAATCCAAAAGGTTATTTTAAGCAGTGGTTCTTAAACTTCATATAATGATTATTTAAATCTGAGGTATCCTTGTATCAAATTTAGATGACATATTTTTAATTATCTGTTTATTCTTT
>NW_015183062.1:0-895 GCF_001447785.1 Gekko japonicus
AATACAAACACAAGCTCATATCGTTACATATGTTCTTATGCTCTTATAGTTGTTCTGTTTTCCAAGCAAAATCTCCTCCCCCTCCCCCGTGAAACATGAATTTCATGAAACATGAATTTCATTAAAGTGTTCCCCCCCTGTAAAGAACTACACAAAGGGATACAGTTAAATGAATTGAGATCAAAATAGATTTTTTTTAAGCGGGAGAAAAACGCTGACTGTCAACTATAACATAATAGTTGGGCTCCCAAATAAATTGTGCCAAAATTAGACATAAGTTCAAGACAAAGACAAGCAGACAGGTGTCACTGGTATAAGGAGGTCCACTCCAAATATCTTGAGCCTATTGCAAAACAAAGTACTGATATGATGGAATCTGATTATATAAACTACATGTTGTCAGATGAACATCAGTTCATCTCCAAGGCTGGTGCCAAATTCTGTGCCATTTGCTGTTGTATTCAAACAGCCCACTTAATCGTGTCTTAATCCTAAATTGATCTATTGACTCATATTTTATGCAATTTTGATTGGTTTTACTTTATTTTATGCATTCTTATACCTTTTATGTACTTTTTTAGTCATTTTTTTATAACGTTGGCATGTTTCTGTTGATTTACTGGCTTGATGCGGTAATAAAGTATCTACCTATCCATACAAAGAGATACAGTTAAGTGAATTGAGATCAAAATAGATTTTTTAACAGGGGGGGGGGATGATGACTGTCAGCTATAACATAATAGTCGGGCTCCCAAAATACATTGTACCAAAGTTAGAGATAAGTTCAAGACAAAGACAAAGGAAGACAGATGAAGCAGGCAGGTGTCACTCGAATTGAACTGGCAGGCTGGTGAGGATGTGCTGCCAGCTACTAGTGAGTCCCTTGTTTCCTGTT
>NW_015183063.1:0-967 GCF_001447785.1 Gekko japonicus
TTGCTACTACAGGCACCAGAGGAGGCCAGTTTGGTATTTTTCAGGCCAGCTGGCAATCCTCATACATGAGCCTAACGCCAGTCCATCAACAGTAAAGGTTTCATGGGATGTCCGTTTGCTTTCTTTTCTTTATCAGACTGGAAAACGTTCACTTAGGCCTCAGCGCTGAAAACATCCTACATCTTTGACCCTTCCCTTAGAACCCCAAGTACAGTTGCCGACTACCTAGAGTAAATGGGATGCCCTCCCCCTTGACTCGAGGCTTCATGGGAAGGTTATTTACATGGTGATGTCATTTTCCCCATGCTATGAAAAGCTTGATGGCAACTGTAACTCCAAGGGACGAGATTTCTACCTCTCTGCTCTAACTTATCCATCTGCCAAAGAAATCTGTCCTTCAGGTCCCCAGTATTCAGGCTCCAGTTTCCTGGTCTAGGGATAAGACTTGGATATCTAGGGGCAAATTGCCCCTTGATGGAAGTCAGGGGGTCGTGGCAGTAATTTGGGGGGCCAGGCCCTGAGATGCCTGGATAAGGTCCAGCTCCCCACCCTCCATCCTGTCCTCACTAGTGTTGCCAACAGGACTTAAGAAAAATACCCTCTCCCTTTAAGAGAAGCTTAGTAGCCACTTGGACTGTATGCATTATTGAAGCCCATACTATTAAAAAATCATTCTCTTTATTCACATCAGAGAGTAGTCAGAGGCATAAGAGGAGGCGAGGATATTTCTGGACAGTTTGCAACCCTGCTTGTTGTGTATTCTCTTGCAGGGTGCTGTGATTGCAATGACCAAAGCCCTGGCCATCGATAAGAGCAAATACAGAGTACGAGTCAACAGGTAAAAACGATTATCATCATTACAGAGCCCTTGATGCACAGTGTCCCTTGCAGAACACTCTCAGGAAAGAAAGATAGGACCTCCATAGCCTAACACCAGGAGTTACAGGCAGGGCTATTTTTGGGCAGG
>NW_015183064.1:0-988 GCF_001447785.1 Gekko japonicus
GTGGCACATCTCCTTTGCATCACAGAATACCCCAGATTTCCCCCACCACCACTACCATTGCCAGGAAAAGGATCAAGTAGGAGATGATGTAAAAGATCTCTATTTGCTGTAGATTTTCCGGGATGTGTGGCCATGGTCTTGGCATTGTAGAACCTGATGCTTCGCCAGTAACTGTGACTGGCATCCTCAGAGGTATAAACACAGAAAGATGGAATACTCTCTGTGTCAAGGTGAAAAGAAAATGGTAGGCAGTAAATTTATATCTACTCCAGAAGGTGGGTAGGGCTGAGTCATTGTCCTTTGTCCAGTCATGGCACTCGGTTCCTATTTGGCCCTGAGGGGTGGGAGTGCAGGTCTCCTAATTCTTCATAAGGATGCATCGCCATTGACAAAATTTCAGTTTTGGACAATTACCAAAAGGGTTCTAGAAGCATTAGGCCTTGGTAATGTTCAATTTGGTACACATTCTTTTAGAATCAGGGCAGCTTCCACTGCTGCAGTTACGGGACATCAGGGAGCTGACATTCAAAGAACTGGCAGGTGGAGGTCAGGACGTTACAAGACGTATGTCCAGACCTGCAAAGTTTGAGTCCATCCTTCCGTTGTATAACGGGAAGGATTATGTTGTTCTGACCCTGGATGCTCCTTTGTTGTTCCTGGTTAACCTAGTTCTTGTTTTAGGTGCTGCTGGTGTGCTTATTTGTGGCTACAGCATGGTGTTCTGGGCCACTCACTGGGCCAAGAGGATGCATATCGGTTCCCTGTTGGACAGCAATGAGTGGGCAGAGGTCGAGTGGTTTGGCCAAAGAGGCATGCACTGGCCTAGGCTTATGCCGCTCCTGTTTGAGGAGAGACGTGGTCTTCCTCCTGACGTGCTTCTGATACACCTTGGTGGTAATGACTTGGGTCTGGTGAAAGGTAAGGCCCTAGTCATTCAGGCCAAGGTGGATATGGCAGACATTGCGGACTGGTGGCCTGGGGTGCAACT
>NW_015183065.1:0-976 GCF_001447785.1 Gekko japonicus
AAGTTAAGGACAGATGTTCCCTTTTAACTAAAAATAATAATATTAAGGTTATAAAAAGTTTGCAATCATACAACACTGAAGTATGAAAATCCACTGCCTTCCTAAATGATACCAAGTAGGACTACAGAAAAACATGAGAAAAGTCCTGCTGGATCAAACCAGTTCATAGTCCAGCAACCTGTTTCACACAGTGATCAACCAGTTGCCCTGGAGGCCAATAAACAGGGCACAGAGACCAAGGCCTTCCCCTAATGAAAAGGGGTTAAAAAGGTAAAGGTTCCCTTGCTCGAAAGCCAGTCGAATCCAACTGTAGGGTTGCGGTGAATGCAGCATAAAAGACTTCATGTATAGATTTTTCCAGGGAAAGCCCTCACTTGGCTGAATGTAGAATATAACGTCGGCTATTCCGAGACTATAACGTCGGCTATTCCTAGAACAGAGCAGAGGCAACACATCTTACAGTTAGAGTTGCCAAGTCAAAAAAGCTACTTACCGGGGGACTCCCAGTCCGTGGCTGGAGTGCGCGCACATGAAGCATGCGCGCACTGCACGCACATCACCAGGAAGTGAAGTTATGACGTCGGGCATGCTGGGGGCGGGGCTATGACCATCTGGATGACTGTGGCCCGCGCCCGTGCCCGGCGTCATAACGTCACTTCCTGGTGACACGTACGCTGGAGTGGGGTTCTCCCCGGGGCCCGATCCGCCGGCGGCAGTGAATGGGCCTCTGGGGCGGGGGTTTCCCCACCCCCTGGGGGGACTTGGGAAGCCTACTTACAGTCCTGATTCTTATGCACACGTCTCCAGGTTGTCTCCCAACTGCTTTCTGTGACCGTCTCTCAGACCTTGTGAGCTGTGTTGTTCTGCATCAGATGCAGAATCCCAGGTCAACGGTGGCACAGTGATCTGTGTACAAGTACACCACAATCAGTCTGCAGTAGGCTGGGAGACTCTACAGGCTGGCCTTGTTTGTTTG
>NW_015183066.1:0-961 GCF_001447785.1 Gekko japonicus
GGGGAAGTTGATTCGTTGTGGAGAGAAAGTACGATGGATTCAGCTCTTAACATCCCGGGTAGGCCCTGTGTTCATCTTCAACCCGCTCTTCGACTTTTTAAATTTGTAGGGATGCAGAACACAGGTGTCCACTGGTGGGGGGGAAGGACTTTGCACATGTTCAGTGGTCAACGTCTGTCTTCTCGCGGGGCTGGCGTGGATCAGAAATTCAGTTTTATTCCACCACAGAAGCCCCCCCGCCCCGGCTCTGGAACAAGGTCTCTCAAAGTAGCTGTCAACCAAAGCATCGGCTGACTTCTTCGGGTAAGTCCCCCTCCCCTTCAAAAAGGAAGCGATCCCCTCCCCCCATGCATCCTGCCTTCACGAACCCCCCCCCACATCTTGGCAGTTGGGGGGGGGGCGAGTGCAGGCGCAACTTAGCCCTGGTTCTGGTAGGCCGCTAGCTGTTGTCTCTACTTTTCCCCACTTGGGAAGAAAATTTAATTCCAAAGGGGACCCGAAGCAGCTTACGTCATTCTCCTGTCTTCCATTTCATCCTCATAGAATGTTAGAGTTGGAAGGGACCTTGCAGGTCATCTAGTCCACCCCCCTGCACTCTGCAGGAGCATAGCCGAAAGATGGTGAAAACACCCAGCGAAGGAGCATCCACCACCTCCCGAGGCAGTCTGTTTCACTGCTCAACCACTCTTACGGTTAGGAAGTTTCTCCTGATATTTAGCTGGTAACGACTCCCTTGTAACTTCCACCCATTGGATCTCGTCTTGCAATCCAGAGCAAGAGAGTTCTGCTCCTCACAACCACCCTGTGAGGGAGGCTAGGCTAAGAGGCTGTGGCTGGCTCAGGGTCACCCAGCGAGCTTCCAGGGCACCAGTGGGGTTTCGAACCTGGGTCAACCAGATCTTAGTCCAACACCACTGCCCTACGCTAGCTCTCACTTCACAGCTGGATGGAGATTAGAGAT
>NW_015183067.1:0-970 GCF_001447785.1 Gekko japonicus
TCCTTGGTGGCCTCTTTTCCCTCTTGCCCAGCTGACTGAGTCTGCTTTCAAAGTGCTGAGGAGGCGTGGGCCTCCGGGCCTCCTGGATTTTGTGCCCACCCTCTGGCACGAGAAGGAAGGGCCACTTTCTTTTCAGGTGCTGATTCTGTGGGATTTATTTTTGGCAGGGTTTGCTGGCACTCCGGGCTACCTGTCCCCTGAAGTCTTAAGAAAAGATCCTTATGGAAAGCCGGTGGATATCTGGGCCTGTGGTAAGGCGTTCGCCAGGCACATTTGCTTTTGCTTATAGCTGCGCTTAGCCGTCTGTGGATTTCTCTGATCACATGGAATACATGTAACCTCTGTTACAGCGTCTTGTAGGGAGCTCTGTCTATTTAATTGTGTTCTCAGGTAATGCCAATAACCAAATAAATGAAATTTATTTGGCTGGTTTTGTGCCTTTAAAAAAAAAGCAGCCCAAGTCTCCTGATAAAGGTGAGTTTGGATTATGAAGAGACAAAAATCACCTGTATGCGCAGACTTGTAGCAACAGAGCACAGAGGAGAGACCGTCACACACGAAGGTTCTTCCTTGAGCCTCGGGGCGTGTCAGTCTGGTGCCTTGTGGCTGCCTGGAGGGGCTGCATGTGGCTCCATGGGAGAGCCGCTGCTTGCCACACAGAAGGTCCCCAGTTCAACCCCTGGCAGCTCCATTTAAAAGGACTGAGCAGGAGGTGATGGGAAAGGCCTCTTCTGCCTGAGACCCTGGAGAGCTGCCGCCAGTCCCAGTAGACGAGACTGACCTCGATGGACCAGCGATGGTCTGATTCGGTGTAAAGCGGCCTCATGTGAGTGTGTGGACAGAGGTGGCCCTAGCAACGTCACCTGTAGTTCTGGGACAGGGCGCATTCTGCCAGTGGGAAGCAGGATTAAGGGAAGAAGGAGAAGAGATTGGATCTATGACCCGCCTTTCACTACCCAGAGGTGTCTCA
>NW_015183068.1:0-944 GCF_001447785.1 Gekko japonicus
TCCTGCTTACTCCACCACAAGTCTTCCTCTTCCTCATCTAGTAAAGTTAAATGTACATTTATTTTGTAAAGCTCCCAAAACCTTCCGCAATTCCCATTTGTATCTCTTCCGTAAGTATTTTCTGGAATTGCTCTACGGATAGTTCACACATTTCCACCTTTTCTTTAATCTCCTCCTCCTCCTTGTTTTCCTCCCAAGATGCCATTTATTTTAACTGCACCTTCTCTTGCCTCCTCATTAATCAACTTAAGATATCTATTTCAATGTCCATTTGCACATATCTCTTATTCCATTCCAACACTTACAAGTCCTTGTCAGCAATTCGATTTTTGCCCCAACAAAACACATAGTCAAATCTTCCTCCCATTCAGTTTCTGGCTGCTCTTGCCTTCCAATTTGGGTGTAGACAGTCTGGGGTATTTTTACTGAAAATATTATCTCCTTTATGCCACTGCATGATAAATCCTAAGTCCAAACAGGTTAAAACAGATGGTCGCGGCTTGGTGAAGACATGAGATCATGCTTCACTCCATTCTTCGCTCCGGCTTCGGGGCAGTAATGGACACACACACCTCGCATTTGCCATATGCGGGAGGGGCCAAAACAAAGCCCACTGCCACTAGCCCTCTCTACGGGAGGTCCAGCGGAGCCCCCTGAAAACCGGGAGGCTCCAAAAAAGCGAAAAAGGAATCAGGCGGTTCAGGTATGTCCCGAGAGCCACCCATCGCTGCGCCGTACCGGAAGCTCCTCTCCCGCTCCTCTACTGTTGCAGGGTCCAGTGACCTACCAAATTTTAATCAAAGGTGCTGTTAGAAAGTTTGCAGTTTTACTTAGAAGAGAACAATAAGCAAACAACAGCTGTAGGCTATTTAAGCTGGGATCCTGTTTTCCACAGTGGCCAACAAGCAGCACTTAAACACAAAGAAACACTATGATGAAATTGA
>NW_015183069.1:0-1060 GCF_001447785.1 Gekko japonicus
GCTACACCCAACTGGCTTTCAAGACATGATTGCATTAAAACTTTCTTGGGTAGACATGCCAATTTTGGGACTTTCCCCCATAGTTCCTGCTTTCCTTCAGTGTGGATATGGTTATTCTTGATATTTAAAAGTGACATAGGATGCTTATCTTGGTGTCAAAATATATGTTTTTGAGGTCAATAAAGCCAAATACACGATTGCCTTAGTAGTAGAGACAGCTATTTTTTTCCTGCAGCTGCCATTTTGCAAGATGGAGGATCTTTTTTCACATCCTTGTAGGACAGTCAACCAATATGTTTTCAGGGATCAATAAAAGCAAATACACAATTCCTTCTGTCATAAAAATAAAACATGGTATAATTTTTAAGATTTGTAATATTGGGGGGGGGGAATGATAAATCCGGAGAAAACTTTTTGCTTAATGTTTGTAATGTGTATAATATGGGACAACACGCTGCAGGAGAATTTTTAAGGTGAGAACTCCTAACAGCACATGATTTGTGAGACTATGGTGAGGAGGTCTATATCACTTGTTAAAAACAAAACCCTCCTTTGGCTTCCCTGTTTCAGTTAGGTAGCAAAGATCCCAAGCTACCAGAACTCAGTGAAGGATATCTTGATCTAAAGGTAAAGGTAAAGGTTCCCTTGCTCGAAAGCCAGTCGAATCCGACTCTAGGGTTGCGGTGCTCATCTCTGTTTCAAAGCCGAAGACTCAGCGCTGTCCGAAGACATTTCCATGGTCATGTGGCCGGCATGACTAAACACCAAGGCGCACGGAACGCTGTTACCTTCCCACTAAAGTGGTCCCTATTTATCTCCTTGCAATTTCTTGCTTCCGAACTGCTAGGTTGGCAGGAGCTGGAACTAGAGACGGGAGCTCACTCCGTCATGCGGCAACCTGGATCTCGAACTGCTGAACTACCGACCTTCCACAGCCTGCAGTTCAACGTCTTAACCACTTGAGCCACCGCAGCTCCTATCTTGATCTAGTCAAGTCCATAAAGTGAACAACCTTCACCAACTGCTGACCTTAGATAGCCGTGTTGGTCTGAAGCAACAG
>NW_015183070.1:0-957 GCF_001447785.1 Gekko japonicus
GCCGCCTGACTCCCAGTTTTAACACCCCCACGCACACACATGCTGCTTTCCCAATTTCTCTTGCTGTCCTTGAGTTATCGTTTGCCTCGGGGCAGGGGGGAGAATGTGCACAGGTTTGGTACCTGTTTCTGTGTGTGTCCCCCACCCCCGTCACACACAGCAGCTGTGAGGTAGCTGTTTAAATCAGAAGAACAGCAGAGGGGGGAGCTACACATAAAGCTGACTTATTTTGAGTCACCTTGGTCTGTCCAGGTCCACTCTGACTGGCATCGGCTCTCCAGGGACTCAGGCAGAGGTCTTTTACATTGACGACTACATATTAGTTTCAACAGGAAATGCCACGCCTTGAACTCAGGACCTTCTGCTTGCCAAGCAGACTCTCCATCACGTCCGTGGCCCTTATGCTGCCCTGTGGAAGGAAGGAAACCCCTCCTTCCCACCGCTGTGGTTGCTTCCAAACAGAGTTTCCCCTTCTTTGATATGCTCTTTTTTGGAAGATCATCAAAGAGGTTTTGGGGAAGGGTGGACCAGAAAGGATGCATTTCCACTCACTCACCCTAATCCAGTGCCATTTATCCTCCCCCCAGCCATTCTCCCCCTCTCCCCAGTGAGCTTTTTGCTGGTTTTTTTTGAAATGGTATATTTCTGTAGTGTTAAGACAACATAGTGATATACTAACTATGTATAATATTTTTGTAATGCAAAACCTCCCTCCTGTGGCAGGGGTAGAACAGTGAGCAAAGCATGGAGTCAGTCTCCCCTGAGGAAGCAGTGCGGCCCCTGGGAATATTTCTGCATTGAAGTGGGGCACCATTTCCATGAGAAAGATTGCTGTGTTTAGCATTTGGGAAGTGTTGTTGAAGGTCCTGCTACAGACATGGGGCAGTTATATCTAGTTTTGCCCTTAATGGCAGTTTTGCCTCTCGTATGTTTTATAATAAACTCCTAAAATGGAAA
>NW_015183071.1:0-965 GCF_001447785.1 Gekko japonicus
CTCCCTGCCGAAAGGAGTTGTGTGTCACTCCCCATCGGTCTACAGATTGGTGAAGGAAACCCAAAGAGAGATTCGTGGGAAGAGAGTCTGAGCTCTCCTCTAGGACTTGTTGGGGTTTTGAACAAGGACAGGGCCGAAGCCTGGGCGTCACTTGAGCCCAGTGTCCAGACGGGTCTTCTTTTGCCTTCCACCCTCGAGCTAGACCCATCCACAGAAAGGAAATACTCTCCATCGGCCAGTGGACTCGAGGGAAGTGTGGCTGCATTCGGGGCAGACCGCCTAACGGTTCCCATTGGCACGGAAGCCCTCTTCAGGCTCCAGCTATGGAGAAGGTTTCCCTTCTGGGCCAGTGCTCTGATCACCTTAGTAAGGCCGTCGCGGACACTCGAGTGTTTCCCCCTCCCAGACCCCAGCCCACGTAGATGCTTTCTCTCCCCCCGTGGGCACTGTCTGGATGATGAATAGGGCTGCTACTGACTTGAAGCTTTTCCCACCATAAGGCAAAGCATCCCTGTTTGCTCCTGTGTTTCTATGTGAACAACCTACTCCAACTTTGAGGTGTCCATAATTGGGCCTCTCTGCCTTCACTCCTCTTCTCTCTCTTAAGCCCGGAGTCAAGAATGTGGTAATGAGCTCTTCTTGGGAATCCATGTTCTGCCGGATTGGGGAGGGGAGCAGGAGCGATGATGTCATAATCCCCCAGAAGGTCCCAGTTAGTGCCCACCCTGATGGGATCTCGAGCCTCACCTGACGCCAGATGGTTTGAGAGTGTAACTGAGCTAGAGGCCGAAGGGAAGCCATGTGAACATCATGGTTTCGCTGGACTGAGGCCTGGACTATGCTGAGGTCCCATGGCAAGGAACAGCTACCTAGGAAACTGCGAGGCCTCTTCCCTGGGACTCTGAGACTCCAGGGGAGCTGATCTCTGTCTGCTGCGGATCTGTTGTAAAAGCGGGAGATCTCCA
>NW_015183072.1:0-1025 GCF_001447785.1 Gekko japonicus
CTCCCTGAGGTATCTGTCACTCTGTTACCAACTACGGGCTACAGCCGGGAACCTCCCACAACCGGAAGATCTCTTTGCTATCTGCCGTGGCCACCATTTTACTATTTATGATGATGTTTTTTTATTGCATTATTTATTTTATTGCATTAATTTTATTGCATTGGCTAATATATTGTATAAACGAAATGTTGTTACCCGCCCTGAGCCGGCTTCCGGGAAGGGCGGGCTATAAATGTGAAGAAATAAATAAAAATAAATACACTGATCTCCACAACGAAGAGATCAGTCCCCCTGGAGGAAATGGCAGCTGTATCGTGTCGCATCTTCCCTCCCCCAAACTGTGCCACCCCTGGGCTCCACCCCCAGATCTCCAGGAATCTCCCTACCCAAAGTTGGCAACCCAAAGGAACTTCATGATGTCACAGAACCTGGGCTGATCTGGGAGGACTTCAGAAGGGAGCAAGACATCAGGTACTCCTGTTCCAGTGAGCCAGAGGATCAGGCTGGGGTGAGACAAGCTGTGAGAAATTCACTTTCAGGAGCATGAGCAAGTCTCCCCCCCTCCCCCCCCGCCATGTGTGCTGTGCAGGGTGGTATGCAGAGTGATGTGGCTCTTTTGGTTGATGGGAATTGTGAATGTGGCTGACTCTGAGCCCTGGAATAAGTAGTAAAAAGGTTTCCCTTGCTCAAAAGCCAGTCGAATCCGACTCTAGGGGTGTGATGTTCATCTCTGTTTCCAAGCCAAAGAGCCAGCGCTGTCCAAAGACATTTCCATGGTCATGTGGCCGGCATGACTAAACACCGGGGCGCACGGAACGCTGTTACCTTCCCACCAAAGGGGTACCTATTTATCTACTTGCAATTTCTTGCTTTCGAACTGCTAGGTTGGCAGGAGCTGGGGCCAGAGACGGGAGCTCACTCCGTCATCTGGCACTCGGGTCTCAAACTGCCAAACCACAGACCTTCAGGTTTGCAATTCAGCATCTTAACACTTGAGCCACCGCAACCCCTCCACCTTGAATAAG
>NW_015183073.1:0-955 GCF_001447785.1 Gekko japonicus
CCTATGTCTACACTGCAAAGGATGAGGCTTTTTTTTAGAGTGGCACAAAGAAGAAGACATAAGGTATTGCCTCCTCCTGAAAAACGGGATGTGCAGTGCAATCCTAAGAACAGCTTCGCCCTTCTAAGTCTGTTTGACTTCAATGACCTTATAAGGGTGTAACTCCATTTAGGATTACATTGTTATGTGATGCAGGGAGTCACCAGGGACACTTATGTTAATTGGCAGTTCCTAGGCCAGAACAGACTTTCCAATTTAAATTTAAAAGAAGAATATGTGGTAAGGGGAAAAAAAAGCACTCAAAAGATTTAATAGCTCAGAAGACCGTTGACAAATGCACATCCTGCCAACCTGTGTATTGTAAGGATCCCTTCTACCTTTTCTTGCAATATGCAACAGAGTACAAACTCAGAAATGCAGACTGTCCATACAAGGCCATTCAATCCTTTCCATGCTAGCTCAATGCTGGTAACAAACAGCATTTGTAATGGAAACCGGTGAGATCGAAGGGGTTTCTCGAATGGACACAGTGGTTGAAACGGACTATGCAGGAGCCAGTAGAGGGAGCTAGAGTTTGCAGACAGACTTGTTTTAGCTAGCTTTCGGGAGTGAAACATATCTTTGGGCTGGCGGTATGGCTGGAATTGCTGTGCAAGGATTAGGCCAATCTATTCTATTGTTAGCTATCTGTCTGCTCAGTCAATTGTATAGATGGGGGGGTTGCACAAGGCCTTTGGAAGTATATCCAGCTCTTCTACACCTTCCAATATTTTACAACATAATATAGAGACACTCCAGAGTGGAATCAAAAGGTGGCTTACAAGTAACAAAACATTGCAATTAAATCGATAGAATAAAACCTCAGATACCACCAATGTTCCCTCTAAGCTTAGTTTGAGCTAGCTCACAGTTTTTTTCACCTCCATCTCATACATTTTTGCCTTAGCTCAGGAAG
>NW_015183074.1:0-944 GCF_001447785.1 Gekko japonicus
AAATACAAAAAATAGAATACATAAAAATACATATATACATAAAACCTCCTTAGATAAGTGCTGCATCAGATCTACAAATAGCTCTTGAATCAACATCCTTCTGAGACTGATGCAAGATACTTAACTACATAGCTCTAGGACTGAGATCTGAAGTTTATTCTTCTTTGAGGTGAGATTAAGTGGGGCCCATGGAAGAGAGTTTTCAGCTGGTGCCCTCAAATTCTAGAACACTCCATCCCTCAGATGGTGAAATCGAGTCTTTCCCTGCAAGTCTTCTGATGAAGCATATTGAAGGACGTATGGGTTCTGGGAGTACTTTGAACTGGATTATTTGAAAGGACAGTGTTTTGCTGCTGTTGGACCACCTGACATTTTTAATGAATGCCACCGTGACTTAGCGTGCTCCCTGTGGGTAGCAGGGTGCAAGAAGAAATGATGAACTTGGCTTAAACTCGTCGTCATCTCTTGGAACCGCACCGTTGGGAACCAGCATACTCCTGGCTGCAGTAGAACAGCTAGTTTTGAGTGCAGTAGCATCTTAAGAAACCAATAGTCTGACTAACAAGTTTAATTCTTGAAAGTGCATACTCCAAAAATATTGTTGGGTCTCTAATGAGCTACTGGACTCAAATCTATGTATGACCGTATTGTAACTTTACTTTGTTGTATTGATAACAGTTGGCTTTTTAAAAACTGCTTATGTAACTTATGTCATTTTAAATTTTAGCTGCCTTGAGAGCTTGAAAAGGCAGGGAAGTGGGTTATAAATGTTGGTAAATTAATTAAGAATGCTGTTACATTCAGGGATCAGATAACATTTTCCCCTGTGCTATGCATGTCAGCAGCTAAATGCATGTCAACCTCTTACACTGTCAACCTTTTAACAGAGGTGGTATAAAAGCTGTTACCAGTTAAATTCGTTAATTTATTTGGATACTTTAGCC
>NW_015183075.1:0-969 GCF_001447785.1 Gekko japonicus
AAAATAAAATAAAATAAAACAAGAAAAGGAAAAGGAAGTCTTGCCTTGTACCCCCCCCCTCATTATATTACAGGTTGTTCCACCCCAGAAAATTTCCTAATCCTTTATCTTTTCCATCTCCTTCTCCTTCCTCTGGATGCACAGCTAGAATGCACAGACTCTGACCCTCATCTCGCCACCGTTCTGGATTCTTCTGCCTCCTCTAGATCCCAGATGGGGTGTATGCCTTTTGCAAAATCTTTGGGATGATTTGACAACTTTTTGGCCTTTGGCCTTTAGTTTGGCCTCTCAAACACTTGTGTGTGCTCTGTTTTAATACTTGGTAGTCTTGTTTCATTTTTCTGAATGCTTGTGTAATATGGACAAGGATGCTGAAATTCAAGTAACCCCAAACTGTCTTCAAGTACTTGAAGGGATGTCATATAGACGATGGTGTGGAGTTGTTTTCTGTTGCCCCAGAAGGTCAGACCAGAACAACGGGTTGAAATTAAATCAAAAAGAGTTTTCAGCTAAATATTAGGAGAAACTTCCTGACTGTTAGAGTGGTTCCTCAGTGGTGGAACAGGCTTCCTCAGGAGGTGGTGGCCTTTCCTGAGAAGGACAAGGAGTTGCATTTATACCCTGCCCTTCATTTGGAGCCTCAGAGCGGCTTACAATCACCTTCCCTTCCTCTCCCCACAACAGACACCCTGTGAGGTAGGTAGGGCTGAGAGAGCTCTGAGAGAACTGGTCTTGAGAGAACAGCTATGAGAAAACTGTGATTTACCCAAAGTCACCCAGCTGGCTGCATGTGGAATGGGGAATCAAACCCGGTTCTCCAGATTAGAGTCTGCTGCTCTTAACCACTACACCAAACTGGCTAGATGGCCATCTGATAGCAATGCTGATTCTGTGAATTTAGGCAGATTATGAGAGAGAGTGTAGACAGGTTTGCACCAAGGCTTAGTTCTCTTGGCCCTTTCTTACATG
>NW_015183076.1:0-948 GCF_001447785.1 Gekko japonicus
CCCCGCCCCCTGCCCCCAGCAGCCAGCCCCAGCGTAAACAGTCCTGAGTTGAGTGCTAGAGAGAAACAGAACGGGGAAAGAACGTGCGCACGCCATAAAGCAGAAAGCATACAAAAGGCCATAAGATGCCTGTTACTAGTTTCGATGGACAAGGGTGAGGAAAATTCAGTGGTGGCCAGGCCTCTTTTGGGGCCCGAGTGTAGCTTGGAAGAGAGGAGGCCAAGGGGTGGGGACATGTAGCAAGCCCCGCCCCCTCCCAGCAGCCCTCCTCTCAGTCCAGCTCCAGAGAAAGAAGAAGAAATAAGTTCTGGGGTTCCCCTCCCTGCTTTTCCAGGCCCTTGGTAAGAGGTCAAGAAAAAAAAAAGGGTGTTTAAAATGTGCCTCCAGGGGGGGAACGGGGGTTGCAAAGAAGAAAAAAACCCGTTTGTCTGTGTAAACTGTGCCTCTACAGCTTGCATCAGGAAGGAGAGAGAGCTTTGGAAAGAAAAAAAAACGTTTGTCTCTGTGTGTGAAAAGTGCCTCCAGGGTGGGAACGGGGGTTGCAAAGAAAAAAAAAACCCGGTTTGTTTGTGTGTGTAAACTGTGCCGCTACAGCTTGCATCAGGAAGGAGAGAGGGCTTTGGAAAGAAAAAAACATTTGTCTCTGTGTGTGAAAAGTGCCTGGGGGGGGAACGGGGGTTGGAAAGAAAAAACCGGTTTGTTTGTCTGTGTAAACTGTGCCTCTATAGCTTGCATCTGGAAGGAGAGAGGGCTTTGGAAAGAAAAAATAGTTTGTCTCTGTGTGTGAAAAGTGCCTCCAGGGTGGGAACGGGGGTTGCAAAAAAAAAACCACCCGGTTTGTTTGTGTGTGTAAACTGTGCCTCTATAGCTTGCATCTGGAAGGAGAGAGGGCTTTGGAAAGAAAAAAACTACTGCTCAGCAGCTGCTGCCACATGAAGTGTTGTGTAG
>NW_015183077.1:0-941 GCF_001447785.1 Gekko japonicus
CCTGCTGGGCTTTTCCTACACAAAAAAAAGCCCTGGCACAAACATCTAAATTAGCAACGCATCTGTTAAGATTGCCCTTCAAAGCAGTTTAGCTTGAAGGACAATTTTGCAATTTGGATGTAATGACAACCTACAGTTTACCTAAAGAGAAAGTGTTGTGATGTCCTGACTCTATTATCTCTTTGTAGAAGCCTCAAACTGGGGTCTGGGAGTGATGTTTCTTCACAAAATGGTTCCTTCTCACCACCTTGTCCTCCTCTCATCACTTTCCCCCACTAGCACCAGAAGATTTCTTTTTGGCTTGGCCAACTGGGAATTTAAACACATCCCCACACTCTTGATGTGCTTCCCAGCATCTTCTGTGGGACTTCTGGCTCTAGTTGGCATAGTTTCACATATAGTTTTTTACCTAATTTGAGGAAACCTGCCCTGAGCCTGCTATGTGGGGAGGGCGGGATATAAATAAAATCAAATAAATAAATAAATATAGGCAGCCGCTTCACTGGTATCCTGTGAGGCCAGTGACTCCTAATGGGTCTTTTTTTCTTCTTCTCCCGACTCCCATAGCATCGCTAAGTGTTGGTACTTGCCCACTTCCTCTGAACAACAGTGCCAGGAGGCAACATCAGGGGAAGGCCTTAGCCACTATGCCCTTTTGTTGGACCTCCAGAAGAACTGGTTGGCCACAGTGTGAGATGGGATGCTGGACTAGATAGACCACTGAAATATGTTCTTATGGCCGTTCTCACTTCTGGTCTAAGGTCTCTTGTGGCTCCTTGCTATGCTGACTGCTATTCCTTCCCATGGGGGAGTCTTGCCTATGGGGAAACACAGTGTCCAGGAAGGAAATATCTACTTGAATTGGTGTATGCAAAGGAATGGAGGAGAGGGAACTGTACAAGCACAAGGCTAGTTCAAAACTGGTCTGAGTCATACAGACT
>NW_015183078.1:0-994 GCF_001447785.1 Gekko japonicus
GCTGTTGGACAAAGTCCACCTGATTGAAGAAAAAAAGGGAAAGGCAAGATAGTCACAGAATTAATAAGAGATGTCTGTTTTCAGGATGGGCATGTCTTAAATCTGTTTTCTAACTAATAAAGGAGTGAAACTCTCAGAATAACTTCAACAAAAGTAACGTTCTTTAAAATCCTAGCCTCCTTCCAAGGAGTTCAGAGCAGTGAATATGGTTTACCTTTTGCTACACAACAATCCTGTGAGGTAGGTGAGGCTGAGCAAGAATGACTGGCCCGAGTCCCCTTATCCAAATTTGTAGCCATGGACGGGGTTGGAAACCTGGTTACTCAAATCCGAATCCAACACTTTTATTTCACCACCCACCAGGAGTGGATAAATTCCTTTAATCTCAAAACCAAAAGTGGGCTACCTCATCACACACGGTGCAGTGTAGGATTTTGAGAGAGGAGGCCTGGGATCAAACCTCCGCCCACCCATGTATCTCTGTGGGTAACAAAAATAAGGAACACGCATCCTGGATGGGGAATACACTTCTGGGTAGCAGTGTGTGTGAACAAGTTAAATATGAGCAGCCACTGTGATGTGGCGACAAAAAAAGGCTAATGCAATCTAGGGGTGTATCAACAGAGGCATAACATCCAAATCGCAAGATGTCATAGTCCTGCTGTGCACTGCATTGGTCAGGCTGTACCTGGAGTATTGTGTGCAGTTCTGGAAGCCTTATTTCAAAAAGGATGCAGATAGAATCGAGCAGGTGCAGAGGAGAGCGATGAGGATAATTGGGGGCCTGGAGACCAAGCCCTATGAGGAAAGGCTGAGGGACTTGGGAATGTTTAGTATGGAGAAGAGGAGGTTGAGGGGGGACATAATTGCTCTCTTTAAGTATTTGAAGGGCTGTCACTTAGAGGGCAGAGAGCTGTTCCTGTTGGAAGCAGAAGATAGGACTTGCAATAATGGGTTTAAATTAAGGGCGGGAAGGTACCAGCTGGATATTCGG
>NW_015183079.1:0-895 GCF_001447785.1 Gekko japonicus
TATATTAAATTCATGCGAGACTGGAAGAAAAAAAAATTGGTAAAGCTACAAATACCTAATGATTCCTGGCTAGTAAATCTTTGTTGGTCATTACTACTGTATTTAGAAGAACCGTTAATTAATGTTAAGAGATTAGTAGATGCCTTAATGGGTCGACCATTGTGATTCCTAATCTCTGCCTCACTCAGTATGGAGGGCACACATTTTTATACTTTCTATTGATTCTGGTCAATGGAAACCTTCTTTGAAATTGGGTTCATGGAAACACTCTAACTGCCCTTAAAAAGGCTGTCAAATAGCTGACAGAGCATGGATTTTCTCAGTTTGTGGATCCCCATCATATATTGCTGCTGCTGCTGCTGCTGCTGCTGCTGCTACTGCTGCTTTAGTATAGAGCAGGTGACCAGTCCAGAGTTAGAGCATGGAATATTCTGCTTGTACCAGTGCTGATCTGGATGGCCCAGGCTAGCCCAATCATGTCAGATCTTGGAAGCTAAACAGGGTTGGCCCAGGTTAGTTTTTGGATGGGAAACCACCCAGGAAGTTCAGGGCTGCTATGCAGAGGTGGGTAATGGTAAACCACCTCTGTTCATCTTTGGTCTTGGAAATCCTAAGGGGTTTCCATCCATCAGGTGCAACTTGATGGCACTTTCCACCACACATTTTGATTTGACTATTCTCCTAAACACATCACATTGATGTTATATTAATCTCAAAGTATAGTAAGTTTAATGTATAAATGATTCAAGAGAACACATATTGTCTCAGCTCATTGGGGGGATCCTGTATCCATTCTCTATTGCAGCAAGAGATGTAGAGTTTCTGGACTGTTATCTACCAACTTGGGTTGGCAGTGTAGTCACAGACATAGCCAGGGCTATTTTGGGGCAGGAAC
>NW_015183080.1:0-1019 GCF_001447785.1 Gekko japonicus
ATTGTAAAAAAGTATTTAAATTTTTTTAAGGGGTGAGTAGTAGATCTTACCTTTAATGGAAGCTGAAGAGAGACGTACGGACTGCATTATAATGGTGCACTGGATTCCCCTTCCTGTCTCCTAAAGGAACCCAGATACTGGCTACTGATCATCTGTTCCGCTGTAACCTGGATGGCGCTGGCTGGCCTGCTTTTATCAGGTCTTGGATGCTCAGCAGGGTCAGCCCTGCTTAGTATTTGGAGGGGAGACCACCAAGGAAGTCCAGGGTCGCTAGGCAGTAAAGGTAAAGGTTCCCTTGCTCGAAAGCCAGTCGAATCCGACTCTAGCCGAAGAGCCAGCGCTGTCTGAAGACGTTTCCGTGGTCATGTGGCCGGCATGACTAAATACCAAGGCGCATGGAATGCTGTGACCTTCCCACCGGAGTGGTACCTATTTATCTACTTGCAATTTCTTGCTTTCGAACTGCTAGGTTGGCAGGAGATGGGACCAGAGACGGGAGCTCACTCCGTCATGCGGCACCTGCGGCACACTCGGGTCTCGAACTGCTGAACTACCGACCTTCCACAGCCTGCAGTTCAGCGTCTTAAGCACTTGAGCCACCGCAGCTCCCTAGGCAGAGGCAATGGTAAACCGCCTCTGAACATCTCTTGCCTTGAACATTTCAGTATTCCGGTTTGACAGCAGGTGGAGCCATTGCTGTCTTTTCTTTCCAAATGCGAGTGCTGCTCACTGTAGATTCAGGTGGGTAGCCGTCTTAGTCTGAAGCGACAGAACGACGTCTGAGTCCAGCGGCCCCTTTAAGACCAACGAAGTTTAATTCTGGGCCATAAGCTTTCGCGTGCAACGCACACGTCTTCAGACGATCTTAAAAGTGGCCTTAAACTCAAACTTCGTTCCGTCTACCGTAGGTTTTCGAATGTTTCATCTTCAGGATGTTCTTTCTGTGTCTGCCAAGAAAGCCCTGTCGGCGCTCGCTTCGACAGAACATACACTAAAATTGGTACAAAAGCCCTGTCATA
>NW_015183081.1:0-942 GCF_001447785.1 Gekko japonicus
ATAAATGCAGCTCAACTTCAACCTAGGCTTGGGACATATATTTTATTCTCTACAACTCTAGAGAGATAAAAGAATAGCTTTAAGTAGTTCAAAATTTTCCTTCTCATCACTGTGAGAGAATCCATCATCACTGTCTGTATGAACCAGCTGTCAACTGTAATAATTATTTATGATTGCCACCCTTTTTGACATCCATGCAACAGCAAAGCTTTTAACCCATGGCTAACTGCATGACTAAAGGCATCTCCTTGGCTGACCCAGCTGAGCTCTGAGAAGGAGCAGGAGATAGAACTGCTAGAGGGGAGTTTTTTATTTACTTTCAGCTGAGGTGATTTAGCTGAGAGGGTACTGTGTGGGGAACTGTGTTTGGGAGTGTGTGGGTAAGTTGTGAGTTGTTGCAGAGTCCTGGCTTCTTGAGATAGGGTGTTAAAGGGTCATTGTTTGACTAATTGAGTGCCTGGGTGAATCTGAATAGCTGCTGGCCACACCCTCTGCTGGGGGAAGCTTCTATTTAAGGCAGCACCTTGCTAGAGGCATGAGCCTCTGGCACGAGCTGAAGGGTGAGTGCCAAAGGGCTCTTGGCCTAGGGGCTCTGTAAGAAGCCCAAGAAGAGCCAGAAAACCAGGCCCTAGTCTCCTTGGGTTCCCAGTAAGGTAAGTAGACTTCTACAAGGAAAACCACATAAAGGGTGTTAAAGGGGGATTATATATAATTATTGTTTAAAAAAAGCAATTATGAAGCCAGAATGCCAGCAGGGGGTTGGGGGCTATCCAGTGTATTGCACAGAGTGTCACATGTATGACTATCTGCCCACTGGACAGAAGTGTGGAGCATTGAAACCATTGACATTCATGGCGATTATTTTTAGCTTTTTCTTATCCATCTTTGGCCCTGGTCACACGCAGAAATTGCCGCAGGAGAGCCACGAATGCCGGGCGGATT
>NW_015183082.1:0-942 GCF_001447785.1 Gekko japonicus
GCGCTAGGCGCGGCTTCGCCTGGGTGATTGCGGGCCCTGTAGGGAGTGCGGCGGGGGTAGCGCGGCCGGGGTAGTAGCGGCTGCCGGGTGGCTGGCACGAAGCGGCCTGCGGTCTTCTGAGTTCTCGGCGGCATTTTTGGTGCGCGCTTCCCCCTCCCCCTCTTAACTCACCCCACACACCTTTGGGCTGCCAGGAAGTACAGAAATCACGCAGGTTTTTAGCAGCTTGCAGGCGGCGGCTGCGTTGGTACTTCCTAGTATTTGGGCAAAGCCTGGTTTTCGTGGGGGCTGTAGAGGGGCTCGGTTTCAGTTTCAATTGCGCCATTGTGAGGTCTTTTCCTTGGAGAAGCTACATGGGGCGGGGCTTGGTGGCCATTTTGTGACTCGTGGGAGCCCTCACCCTTCAGCACGGCTTGGGACGGCCATTTTGTGTGGTCAGGCAGCCATTTGGGAGTGCGGGGTTCCATTACACTTAGTGAGCTTACTTGTACTGTTTTCTGGCTGTGACACCCCTGCTTACATAGCTCATCAGATCTTGGAAGCTAAGCAGGTTTAGCATCTTTAAGAATTTTGGGCATTTTGTTTGTGGGCAATTGGAATGGCGCCCAAAAAAGGTACGGGCCGGAACAAGGGGAAGAAGCCAGCGCCCAAAGCTCCCCCTAAACGGCCAGCACCCACGTTGTCCTCTTCTGATGAAGAGGGGGGTGACGAGGTGCAGCAGGCAATTTTGGCGAGGTTGCTTGCAGTAGAGCAGGCTGCTGGGGCCCCAGCACCTGGCAGCGGAATTGGTACCGGTGCAGCAGCAAGGAAGGAAACTCGCTCCTTGTCTAAGAAGCGGTTTCAGGCTGAGGTTCTCACACGGTTGTCTTTGGTTGAAGGCAGGATTTCGAGTGGAACTGGTGGTGGATGCCCAAGTCAACGGGAGGATGATGAGGCGGGCCC
>NW_015183083.1:0-945 GCF_001447785.1 Gekko japonicus
AATGCCAAGACCACGGCCGCACAACCTGGGAAATCTAAACCAACGAATGTTATGTGACCCTCAGTATTGTTATCCTCTTCCATGGCAGAAAAGAGGACTCAGATTCAGAGGGTCACACTTACCACCACCCCCATTCAGCATGTGCCTAGGAAACCCCCCACGGGGGGGCGGGGGGGAAGCTGGGGATAAGAGTCCTATCACAGAATCAGTGATTTGTTCTCACCATCCATCCTCAATCTTCTGTCTTTTCACATCCTGCCTGGCAGAATCTGTTCAACAGTCTCCTCACCCACCCCTGGCAGTCTCTTGGCATCTGACGACTGCCCCCGACGTGCACGAACACTCCACGCACCAGACCTGACCTGGATAGCCCAGTCGAGCTCGAGCTCATCGGATCCCGGCAGCTAAGCACGGTCGACTCTGGCAAGTACTTGCAATGGGAGACCTCCAAGGAATACAAGCAGTCGGGAGGCGGGGGCAGGCTTTACTCGGCCACCTCTCTGAATATCCTCCAGGCCCCCAGGAGGGGGTCAGTCACCAGAGGTCGCCACGACTTCCAGGTGCACACACACACACTCATACACATAAAAAGAACACTCTACACACCCCTGCCTGCCACCCATGTCTCGTCCTCAGCTGACAAAAAGGCTGCCGACTATCTCCAGTCCCATGCGCCCCCTTCCCAGCTGCAGCGGCTCGCTCCTTTTTAACCCCACCCCTTTCTCCAAGCAGCTCAGGGCAGTGGCCGTGGCTCCGGTTTTGTCCCGGAAACTGCCCTGCGAGGTCGGCCAGGCTGAGACCAACT
Source organism: Gekko japonicus (assembly GCF_001447785.1). Lineage (NCBI taxonomy): Eukaryota > Metazoa > Chordata > Lepidosauria > Squamata > Gekkonidae > Gekko > Gekko japonicus. The sequence goes on from NW_015183083.1 coordinate 806, forward strand.
GTTAAGCATACTCAGGTGGAACTACGGGGCCGCCGACCAACGAGAGAGTTGGACGGAGACTCACCGAGCTCCCTGCGCTGGAACGAGTTTGTGACAGACTCTCGCTTATCTCTTCGATCAGTGGTGGCGAACCTATGGCA
>NW_015183084.1:0-1081 GCF_001447785.1 Gekko japonicus
ACGGCCTGGCACGACCCCCGCCTCCCTCCATCTCTCCCTCCCAAGATCGAGCAGCTAACCCCCACCCCCCGCCGCCCGTGCATGACTCACTTCCAAGGAAACCGTCCCGGGGTGGGTCCGGCTGCACCGCTTCTCCTTTTCTGCACTTTTCCAAAAGCTATAATATCCTTTTTAAGGTGTGGTGACCAGAATTGCACACAGAATTGCACAAAGGGCTCCGCGGTTTTAACCCCTGCAGTGCTGCAGACGAAATGCAAACTGCGTCCTCCTTTCCGCGACGCCCTGTGCGGCTCAGTGGGGCTGCTCAATGGGAGTCGCTCTGCTGCACGGGGCTGGACGCCCGGAGGATCCTTCCTGCGCTGTTCCGCCGTCTGGGGAAAAGGAGGGTGAAGTAGCTGGATCAGACTCTCTCCGCTCGCAGCCCCAGCAGAGACCGAAGGGGAAGCCCCAGCAGAGACCGGCTGCAGTCCAGTCCCGCTGCGGGGTCCGGGCGCTGCTTTTCTCGATGGGCAGGACAGGATGCCTCTGTGTCACACAGTGGCCAGAAATACCGGGTGCCATCAGGAGGTCCACCAGGGGGCCCAGGACATTAGAAGCCCTCCCACTGTTGCCCCCCCCCAAGCACCAAGAAGACAGAGCATCCCTTGCCCCAGAGCCCCTATCTATACCGTGTGGCTAATAGCCACTGATGGACCTCTGCTCCAGATGCTTATCTAATTCCCTTTTGAAGCCGTCCATGCTTGTAGCTGCCACCACTTCCTGTGGCAGTGAAAGTTGGTAGGTTGGTGAAAGGCCAAGGAGGAGAGAATGAGGCAGCGGGGGATACCAAGAGGAGGAGAAGGAGTGTTGGGGGGGGGGATGAGATGCCGCTCCAAGTCCTTGAGGTCTTCCTACCATGCAAGTTGGCTTGGCCCAGTATCCGGCATCACAGAACTGGGCCATAGCTTTCCCAAATGTACATATCTTCGAAGACGCCCACAAAGACTGATTCCTTACAACTATCTTGCAAGATGTTAGCCTGAAAATGTGACTGGCTAAAAGGCATCGCACAATCTTCCAGGCCTACTGTGCATCCGAACCC
>NW_015183085.1:0-941 GCF_001447785.1 Gekko japonicus
TGGCTCTGGGAGTCCTGTGCTTGGAACTTCATCCCCTGGTGTGTGTTTGCAGACCTGATTTGCGTTGGCATTGTGGCAGGTGGTGGAAGGGCAATTAAGCTCCCCCTGTACTATTTTTCTGACCTGAAATGGTGCTGGGGAGCTGCTAATTTGCCCCATGGAGACGCTTACCTATAGCCCGTCGGTACCCGTTTTCCAAACGAGGGAGTTCCCCGGGGCCACTACAGGTTAGGGAAACAGTGCAAAGGAGGACGGCTTCAGGCCCCTCCCCTCGTGGAACATGCCCCAATCCAAACCAAACTGACATCCACCAGGGAATGAAGTCCCAAGTGTGGAACCCCCAGAGCACATCTCTTGTCCAGACCTGGGGATAGACTTCGGAGCAATGTATCATATCGTTAGGCCCTTACTTCTCGGTCACAGGGTATGTAGTTTTCTGCCTTCCCTTCTCGGCCTAACCTTTACATGAACAATATACCTACCTGACCCTCATGCGATTTCCCACACACACACCTGCTTTGTCTCTGTTCACTATAACCTCAGCACAGTCCTACTTACCTATCCCCATGGATAAAGCCCACATTTGGGACTTACCTTTGCACTCCCTACCTCATAGTGATGCCATGCTGCTTTTTAACTCTCTCCTTCCGTTTAGGCCACCCACACCTATTCCTCTAGTTCATGGGCGCCCCCTGTCCCCATTTAGGAAGTGTATCTATTTCAGTTGGAGTAGACGTTAACGTCTTATAGAGGTCAGGACACGGGTGCCCATCCTGACTCTCTGTCACATGACGGAATCAGGTCTCTTACTTTAACAGTGCTCCATTGCTCTGCTCAGTTCAGCAGCACTGCGAGGAGGAGGTAGGGGTCTCTTGCTTCCCCTCCGGTGCCGTTTTCACCAGCAGAAACAGCTGGGATGTGTGGCCTTATGACACCCTTCC
>NW_015183086.1:0-952 GCF_001447785.1 Gekko japonicus
CAGTGAATTCCATGTATTAATCACTCTTAAACCATGCAAGATACTTTCAATTGACACTTAATATTTTTTTTGAAGACTTTTGGTACGGTTTAAGAATCACTCAACACAGAGATTTCTTGAAGCTGCAGATCAGCTCTGTCTCTCGTCTCTCTCCATTCCAAAACTGTCTCTGGAGCTGACAGGCTGTGCAGTCTTTATTAGCATCAAGAAGGCTCAGTCAAATTCGTTACAATCAGAGCAAAAGTCTTTGTAAGCTAGAAAGTACAGTGTATTTCACAGAATGTTCTTTTACAGCAAGCTTGTCTTTGAATGTTGCAAAAGCTTGTATGGTCTTTGTACTTCATTGTATTCTAAGAGGAATTTAGCAGCCTCATGCAAATGCAGCAAACTTGTTTCCTGCTTGCCAATTCTCCTGGTGAGACAAGCGAGAGTGTCTCTGTGGGAATGTAAACTTTGACCTGGGAAGCCTGAACTGACCTCGGGTTTGCCTCACAAGGTTTCCGATCAGACCTTTACATGCCACCCTTTTTTATTTTAATTGATGTGCAGGTTGAAGAGGAATGCTACTTTCTAGGCCTATAGGCCATTCGTCTTCTGAGTCAGCATGAGACCAGGCTACAGCCACCTTGGGGATTCCATCTCCAAATACGGAGATTTGGCCAGAGGGGTCTCGCCATCCCTCTAAAAAGGCAGTGACGATTTAGTGAGTCATGGCAACGAATTTAAGGAGTGAGATAACGTGCACGGGATGAGGGTGGGAGGCAAACAGCTGAGTAGTAAACTGGAGCCCATTTCGCCACAGTAGGCAACCAAGCTCGGTTCAGACAAAGGAAGGAAACCCTTTGCAGACCTTTGTGAGGAACTCATTGGGGCCAGTACTGAGTCTAGGGTTGCCATCTCCAGGTAGGGAGATTCCTGGTGACTTTCTGGAACAGTCTATGGAAGCCAGGGT
>NW_015183087.1:0-936 GCF_001447785.1 Gekko japonicus
AAGAGAAACCATGGTAGCAACACAAAAGCGTTGGTGGTTTGGATTCAAAGAAGCCAAAATATGCACATGCACTCACACAAAAAACCCACTACAGCACATAGACCACTAGGAGCAGCCAAGCTTGCCATCTGGTGGTAGCTCCACATCAAACCATGGGGCGCTGCTCCAGAAGGGCCTGGTCTTTGAAGCCTGGGAGCAGGGAACAGGAAACTGTGATTCAAGGACAGAAGTTGAAACAGTTCTGTGCACAAACGTAAGCAAGAATGTACTTTACTAGAACCAAGCTATAATTTCCTTTAAAAATGACTGTACTTCCTTATTTGTATAATGCTGTATTCTAATGATCTGTTCAATATGGACGCCTTAGAGCTATTTACCAGCCACATTAGTTTGGTGAAATAGGACCTGGCATTAAGGGCTGATTTAGAAGTTCTGGATTAACTGGCCTTGTTTCCAAAGTGTACAAAGCTCAATGTTCTTGTTCTTTTTTAAAACTCCAGCTTTCATATATAAAAAACATGCATACATGGTTTGCTGCAGCTTTCTGTCCCTTCATGCCTCCCCTCCCTTCTTTATATTACCAAACTGCCTAAGTGCATGAAAAGCCCTGCTAGAAAAATCTTGAAATGATCATAGGTGTGACTATTATCAAGATTCACATTGTATGCTGATTTATTGATACACATGTGCATTTGTGTACATTGGTTTTTAAAAAGCTTGAAAAGTAATCTTGATACGATTGCTTGTAGGATACTGTCAAGATTTTTTAATATCATATTTTAATGTTCAGGAATGCATGAACACATTGGTAAAACACCACCAAAACAAGCCTTTGTACTGCCATGCATAAGACTATATTAGGTGGAAGATGCAAATCAACTGAAGGAGGTAATAGCTCTGGCAAATGACACATGATGCAATTCTAAAATAATGTGT
>NW_015183088.1:0-939 GCF_001447785.1 Gekko japonicus
GGAACCTTTACCTTTACTTTACCTTTATTAATATCACACCAACATCAGATTGTCAATCAAAATGATTTAAAGAATGCTTGGTTGCAGCTCTTTTTGACAGTTTGAGTAGCCCAGGGGTACGGCTAAGCAGATGGAAAGAGTATATGATTAGAGCAGGGGTGTCTAACTCATTTGTTATGAGGGCCAGATCTGACATAAATGAGCCCTTGTTGGGCCGGGAATGCCAGGTAGCGGAGATATAAACTTTATAAAGGACACAAACGCAAAGATTTTTTTTTAACTTAGAATAAAAACATGCTTCAAACATTAGATCTGTAAACCGCAAACCTACTTTTGATTTATTGACATTCACCACGAAAATCTAATTCAGGGTTCTGAGTCTAGGACCCAGTTTAAAACATAAAATGGCTGAGTGATTAAGAGAGTCTGGCGAAGCGAGCTATGATGCAGCAGCAGCAGCAGAACTGGAAGCAGGAGAGGGCCAGTTCCACTGCGGGCCTGATGGAAGCCCTCCGGGGGCCTGATCTGGCCCCCAAGCTGTATGTTTGACACCCTGGGTTAGAGAGACCAACTCTAATATGGGTGATCAGGAACAAATCCTGGCTCTGTTATGAAACTTGCTGGGTGACCTTGGGCCTACAGTCACCAGGTCCCCCTGGCCACCGGCAGGGGATGGGGTGATAAGGTTGCCAGATCCAGGTTAGGAAACTCCTAGAGAATTGGGGATGGAGCCTGGGGAGGACTGGGACCTCAGCTGGATACAATGCCATAGAGTCCATCCTCCAAAGCATCTATTTCCTTCAGGGGAACCGATCTCTGTAGTATGGAGAGGAACTGTAGTTCTGGAGGATCTCTAGGTCCCACCCTGGAGGCCGGCATCCCTACTTAGGCCAGTTATTCTCTTTCAGGCTAACTTACCTCACAGTGTTGGTGTGAGGA
>NW_015183089.1:0-938 GCF_001447785.1 Gekko japonicus
GATGTACACAGCATTTCCACTTTACCTCAATCACTGCACCATCTGATTGGCTTTGAGATGGTTTCATTTATGCTTTAGAAGTAGAATTAGGGGAGGGGCTGTGGTTCAGTGGAAGAGCCTTTGCTTTGGCTGCAGAAGGTCCTGGGGATCTCCAGCTAAAAGGACCAGGCAGTAGGTGATGTGTAAAAACCCTGAGATGCTGGACAACCACTACCTGTCTGGGAAAACAATACTGGACTTGATGAACTGATTTAGTATAAGGCAGTTTGAGGCAAACGAGGAATAGGTGTTTGTGTAAAGAAATGGGCATTCTATTTTTAAGCAAAAACCAAGAAGACAAATGATGGGAGCTAAGCGAGGCTTCACTTGAGCCTTACTCCAGTACTTGAAGTTTTCCCCCCCAGCCTGGTCACTTTTGGTATTAAAAGCCTGGCTGGGAGAAAAATAGCACCAAAGTACACTAAAACAATGCGCAAGAGAGAAAGAGGTTAGTTCCCCTCAAATGTGCTCTCCATTTTTCTAGAAAGAGAACCCCAAAAAAACCTTCAGAATTCAGGGGAAACTATCATATGGCTTCCCTGCAAGACAGCAATTTAACTACCTACAAAATAGGAATAATTTCCTCTCTTTGTCTGAAACTTGTGAAGGAAAGCAGAATTTCATCCATATTTAGAAAGGCCGGCGAGAGAAAAAAATGTTAAAGGTATTTGTTTACTTACTTCATCCTTACCTTTCTCCCGAATAGGTCCCCAAAACTGCTTATATGATTCTCCTCTCTTCCCCTTGATTTTATCCTCACAACAAACCTGTGAGGTAGATTAGGCTGGGAATGTGACTGTCCCAAGGTCACCCCAAAATACCTCCACAGCAGAATGGGGATTCCAACCTAGGTCTCCTAAATCGTAGTCCAACACTAATAACTATACCACACCAGTTTC
>NW_015183090.1:0-922 GCF_001447785.1 Gekko japonicus
ACCATTGATTTATACAGGGACATTATGACTTCCTGGAGAGGTGGGACTGAAAACAAGAGTCAGCTAAGGCCAAGAAGGACATGCCAGGTCTCCCTCTACTAGGATATGGAGAGGCCCAGTGTGGGAGAGAAAGATACAGGGCAAACTCAGCCCCCTTTTTTCCCAGTTCGGAGGGTACGAAGATCTTCTACGAAGGACACTGGAGGGCAACCAAGCTCAAGGGTCCAACCCAACAGCTCCAGCTTCTAGGTTTGCCAACTCTTGACTGGGAAATTCCTGGACATTTTGGGGGAGTGGAGCCTGTAGGGGCCAGTGTTTGGGAACTGGAGAGACCCCGGTGTCCGATTCCCCATGCATTCGAAATAAATCCACGTTTGAAGAACAAAGTCAAATTTATTATAAAGCGATGGTTAGCTCAGGAACACGATTGTTAGGAATGACTACAGACCCCATAGGGGAACATAATAAAGGAACTTGAACCAGGTTAGGACCAATGAGTCCAATTCCCACTGGCGGGAATGCAGATAAAACTAGCGCCCAATTCCTTGGGAACACAACGGTTCTACAACATAAACACAAGTTCAGTTCTCAGGCATGAGATACATAATAAGCAAAGCACCGCCATAACTCCATCCCACCTCCAGCTGGTTGACCTTGAGCAGTTCCGCAGATGTAGCAAGCAAAAGAAAGTAAACACCTACACAGGGAGATACAGGGGGGATGGGTCGAGTACAATGTAACATGTAGAAAAGAACACACCCCCCTATGGCAGCTTGCTGACACCCGGCCATAAAGTCCAGAGGCTAGATGGCCATCTGTCAGCAATGCTGATTCCGTGAACTGAGGCAGATCTTGAGAGGGAAGGCAGGGAGGGTTGCCTCGGTGTTTAGCTTTTGTGGCCCCTTCTTACACGCCCAGGGAA
>NW_015183091.1:0-1006 GCF_001447785.1 Gekko japonicus
AAAAAACAAAGAACCAAAAGACAATGAAGGAAAAGAAGAGCAATGAAATTCATAAGAACATAAGAACATAAGAGACGCCAATGTTGGATCAGGCCAAAGGCCCATCCAGTTCAACACTCTGTGTCACACAGTGGCCAGAAATACCAGTGCCATCAGGAGGTCCACCAGTGGGGCAAGGAAAAGAAGAGCAATGGAATTCAAGAAATCAGATAGAGGGGAAAAATAAATAAAGGGACCATAGGTAACGAAGAAGGAAAATTAGGCCAAGCTGTGGCACTTTAATAAAATGGATCGTTTGAAAGTTGCATCAATAAGCATTAATGGCTTAAACTCTCCTACAAAAAGATCAAAAACTTTTAACCTATTAAAGAAACAACAAAAAACCCCAGATATCATTTGTATCCAAGAGACACACATAAAGAAAGAACATATAGTATTTGGGAAAGGTTTATGTTGTTTCAGCAGATGAAAAGAAACAAGAAGTAGTGGTTTATATAACAAACCAATGAAGGGAGATATATGAGGAAAATCAGTGGGATATGGTGATCCTGGTTATAAATTATATCAGAAGGATGGGGGGAAGGGTTAAAGGTGGGGTGGCTCTTTATGTCAGAGAGGGTATACAGTCCAGTACGATTGAGAGGGTAAGAGAATTGGATTCGCTTCTGGAAATGCTATGGGTTGAAATAGTGGATCCAAAAGGAAACTTAGCACTGGGAGTTTGTTATCACCCACCAGATCAAAAGGTAGTGGAGGATTATAAAATGATGAATGAATTAAAGATAGCAGCTAGATGAAATAACTGTGTCGTAATAGGTGACTTTAACTACCCACACATTGATTGGGTCAATATGTGTTCAAATCAGGAAAAAGACATTGAGTTTCTAGACACTCTCAGTGACTGTGCTATGGAACAGATGGTCTACCAGGGGAGAGGCGATCCTGGATTTGGTCCTAAGTAATGCCCAAGAGCCTGAATTTGGTCCTAAGTAATGCCTAAGACCTG
>NW_015183092.1:0-923 GCF_001447785.1 Gekko japonicus
TTTCTTTCCTGTATTTCTGTCCTACATGTCTTCAGTGTTGAAACTGTTTTCCAATTAAACAAGGGACTTCGTGCGCCCCCTTCCCGATATTAGTCCCCATTAGTAGGTGAATTGTTTTAGCTTCTCCAACCAGGCTGATGGGTCTTCTATGGTCCAAGAGCCAAACAATGAGGAACCAGCTCCTGTTCCGTGTATCAATACACCTGATTTTGGTTTCTCTCCAGGTATTGTGTTTTCTAATGGTGAGGAATGGAAAGTGATGAGGCGGTTTGCAATAACCACGTTGAGGGACTACGGAATGGGCAGGAAGACCATAGAAGACAAAATTGTCGAGGAGTGCCGTTTCCTAATACAGAAGTTTGAATCCTTTGAAGGTGAATTTTGTGTTGCGACGCAAATAACACCCAGTTCCATTTGCCTGAAGGCCTTTTTATTCGCAATAACTGTAGGACAAGTAACTTGGCCGCTGGAATAAGGAGTAGCAATATTTAGAGAAGCTGCTTCCAGAGCTCCGAGCCGGGGTTGTCCTGGCCTAGATCTGCAGATTCTTCGTAGGTCCTGCACTCCTGCAGGCTACTAGCAGGGAGATGGCAAAGAGAAGCATTGAGATCTTGTATACTGAAAGGATCTCTCCGTGCTCCCTTGGCGAGGTGGAAACATTGGGACACGTTTTTATCTGCTATCCTTTTTATAAAGAAATTAGAGATAAGGCAATCCCTTCTTTTTTTGGATGAACCAACAGTGCTGATGGATAAGGCTTGCCTTGAGAAACTATTGATTGATGAGATCCCAGCTATTACTAAGGAAACAGCTAAGCTCTGTGCACAAGTGATCGAAGTATTCAACAAATGATAGAACTGTTCAGTAGGAATTCTCCTTCCCTGTCTTGATTACATATTTTTAGAATAATATAGGATATTTTT
>NW_015183093.1:0-915 GCF_001447785.1 Gekko japonicus
CATTCGGCTTTTATTTATAAGAGAGATGAAGCTTTTAAAGGTATGCCTGTCTGGTCCTTCAGGAAAGAAACACATCTCTGTTGGGCTTTTAAAAAATCTGCTATGGATGTTATGAACTAGGCCTCCGGTACCTGGGGACCAGTCTGTTTCATGGGTGCAGGTAAACTGAAGTCCAGCACACAGCAACTGGTAACCACTGCAGATAGCTCCTCAGTAGGCCAGAAGGGCTGGGCAGTATCTCTGCCCGAGAAGCCAGCCGAGGGGAAGGGGCAGAGGGGCTTCTCTGGGTCAGAGCACACAGGGGCTGCTGGGGGGCAAAGAGGAGCAGGAGGAGGAGGAGGAGGCAGGGATGGGGCAGAGGTCCTCAACCGCTTCCTGGCTGCTGTGGTTCAATGGCTGAGAGTGAACAAACTGAAACTGAACACCGAAAGACAGAACCCTGCAAAGACAGAAGTCATACCGGTTGGGAAAGCGGAAGTCTTGAAGGACGTTCTGTTCCTCAATTTCGATGGGCTTCAGCTGACCCTCGCCAACTCAGTTAAGAACCTCGGCTTTATGCTGGACCCAACCTTTTTGCTGGAGAAGCAAGTTAATGCCGTTGCAAGAAAGGGCTTTCTCCCAACTCAGCCTAGCTTGAAAAATGGCTCCTTCCCTTGATCCAGCTGACCCGGCCACCAGGATCCGTGCCACGGTGACATCGAGACTAGACCAGATCAATGCATTGTCCATCTCTCTCCCCACAAAATTAGTTCAGAAACTCCAGCTGGTGCAGAACGCCACATCTCAGCTATTATCAGGAGCTGGATGGAGCAGGCCTATTACTGCCCTCCTGCAGTCCCTCCGCTGGCTGGCCTGGAAAGGGGCCTTCTCCCTTCTGGCCCCAACGAGTGGCCTGCCTGAGGGGGTCAGGAAGGC
>NW_015183094.1:0-983 GCF_001447785.1 Gekko japonicus
CCATTTCTAACCTAATCACTGCTTCTTCCAATTCTTGTTGTTTATCTGTAACCAGTTGTTAATTTATCTTCTGTATGGTCTGTTCTTGTTTCTAATTTCTCTGTCTCTGTAGTCGTAATATGTAAGAGGCTTTTTCCATCTCTAACCTAATCACCGCTTCTTCCAATTCTTGTTGTTTATCTTTAACCAGTTGTAATTTATCTTCTGTATGGTCTGTTCTTGTTTCTAATTTCTCTGTCCTTTTTACAAGCGCGGCTATCTCTTGTTTATTTTCTATCAATTGTTTTTTAATCTCTTCTGTTTGTGTGGTTAGTTGATTTGAAATATCATCTAGTTTTGAAAGATCTTCCAATTTCTTTTGGATTGGCTCAATTATCTTTGTCATTGCCGCTTCTACTGCCATATTTACAGACTCCTGAATTAAAATCTGAAAATCTTTAGGGTTCCACACTGGAGGATTTGAGCCAGGTATTGATACAGACCCCCTCCTTGCAGTTGCCCCTTTTTCTTGTTTTTCCATTCTATATACCTTTCTGTTTTTTCCTAGTACTCTTCCACACTCTTTGACTCTTATCCTGACACAATTCTAACCAGTCTTCAATAACAATCAATGATCAATGTACTTCTCAAAGTTGGCTCTTTTCTTTTAAACTTTTTTGACAATTCTCATGTGTCTAGTACACACCTTACACCAACTGAGATTCCCTTTTCTCTCTCTTAGTAGTTTTAACTTTTTCCTCTTTCTTAGTTATTCTATTTTGTATTTATTCAGTTCAATTCAAATAATCCAAAATGCACCTTTTTTACCCAGTGCTATATATATACCCAGTCTTCTTTAACTACAAAAATCTCCAATCCTTAAGACCCACAACAAACAAGAGTCTCCTGAAATTTTCCCTATATTCCTTTTCCCTTATTCTTCCCTATCTGTTCTTATTCCTTCTCAATTCATTTAAAGAAAGAAAGAAACTTACTAAACCTGC
>NW_015183095.1:0-992 GCF_001447785.1 Gekko japonicus
GAGAAATCAGCTACGGTGGGGAGAATAGGATTCGGACGGCAACACTGGGAGAGTAACTTTCCTCCTTCCCCTTGTGCCATTTTCCTCAGTCAAAAATGGACACGCACTTCACAAATCAGATATGGACTCTGCTTTTGGGCTATTAAATGTTTGTTATCATTGTATAGAAACCCCAAACCTTACATCTCCTATGGAGCCCCTACCAACACTTTCCTACGACATCTGTTTTACCTCAACAAGTAATTCATGCACCTGTTAAGTTTCAGTAAAGTACATATCGTTACAGTTCATGAATCCCTTTCAAATATGTTAAAAATAGAATACATTAAAAATATAAGAGAACTGGAGTAACTTGCTAAATCCCTGAAAACCCAGATGGCTGCCACTAATGGTTGAACCCCAAAACATACGGAGGCTTCTTTGCAACTGCAGGGCTTGACTTGGGTAGATGTTAAGAATTCAAAAATGAAAGTTTATGCCATAGTTAATTAGTATTCCTTTAAGAGGCCAGAGCGCGGACTCTAATCTGGGAGAACCAGGTTTGATTCGCCGCTCCTCCACATGCAGCTGCTGGTGTTACCTTGGGTCAGTCACAAAGTTCTCTCACAGCTGTTCTCTTAAGAGCAGTTCTTGAAAGAGCTCTCTCAGCCCCACCTACCTCACAGGGTGTCTGTTGTGGGGAGGGGAGAGAGGAGATTGTAAGCCACTCCGAGACTCCTTTGGGTAGTGAAGGACGGGGTATAAATCCAATTTCTTCTTCTTAGTTATAAACACATATCGTTGCTTTAAGCACTGTGGGAGTCAGGATTTCATTCTCCTATGAAGGTTGCTGAATATCTTTAGGGCAAGCTCCTCCTTGGGCTAACCAGCCTCAAAGAGTTATTGTGAAGGTAATAAAAAAGGGAAGAGAAAAGGGGGGGGGAATAAAAATGTGCTTGACAGATAAATAAATACTCATTTTGTGTCTTTTACCTACTGGGAATCAAACCCCG
>NW_015183096.1:0-1025 GCF_001447785.1 Gekko japonicus
TCTACGAAATGACCCCTGGTGGTACCAGAGAATGGCACTGGCATAAATCACAGACATTGTACAGGAGTTGTGCACAACCAAAATGGTGCCTACTCTAGAGTAACCCCTGTAAGTTTTTTGCACCAATCCCATCTCCGAGGATTTTCCTGCCTCCTCCACTATCTCACAAATAGTTTCTTTAAAGCACCACTTGTTTGAAAAACAGACAAAACCTGCCGTTCAAAATCTGTCTCATCTTGTACCACAGCAGAGCTTTCCCTAAGCTTCAACCACAGCAGGTTTTTTTCCCCCATTAAGTCAAGCTGACTTCTGGTGACCCCTAGTGGGGCTTGGAGGCAAGGGACGTTTACAGGTGGTTTGCCTTTGCCTGCCTCTGCATCACAACCCTGGTATTCCTTGGAGGTCTCCCATCCAAATACTAGCCAGGGCCAGCCAAGCTTAGCTTCTGAGACTGACACAACCACTTTTAACTTTAAAAGGGGAAACTTCTCTGATATGAGGGGACACGTGGGGAGGAAACTGAAAGGAAAAGTAGAAAGGGTCAAAACCACTGGGGAAGCTTGGAGACTATTTAAAACTACAGTCTGCATGGTCAACAAACAAACTAATGGAAGCTGTAAAAAGTAAAAATGATTCCTTTAAGCAGTGGAAAGCTAGTCACAGTGAGGCTGCTAAAACGGAACACAGGCTATGGCAAATAAAATGCAAGTCTGTGGTCAGGCAGGCAAAAAGGGAATATGCGGAGCATATAGCAAAAAACGTAAAGACCAACAATAAAACTTTCTTCAAATACATTAGAAGCAGGAAACCAGCCAGGGAGGCAGTGGGGCCCTTGGATGACCAAGGGGTAAAAGGAGTACTGAAGGATGATAGGGAAATGGCTGAAAAGCTGAATTCATTTTTTGCCTCTTTTTTCTCTGTGGAAGATGAGAAGTGCTTGCCCACTCCAGAACCACTGATTTCAGGAGGGGTTAAGTCAGATTAAGGTGACGAGAAAGGAGATCCTAAAACTGATAGACAACTTA
>NW_015183097.1:0-935 GCF_001447785.1 Gekko japonicus
TTATCGCAAAGGATTCTCTTTGAGTCACTAATTTTGTTGCTGCTCTCAAGGAAGATTCTAATGGGCTTGAGAGTCACGCTTTTCACCGGAGATGCACCAGACTGCTTTCCCCTTCCTGCGCTCGGCGCTGCAGCTGCGTGGCCTCGTGTCTCCTCTTGCCAGGGTCTGGTTGTCCATTCCCTATCTGCAGTCTGCATCTCAAAGTGTGAACTTCACATGCAGGGAAGCCATGCAGGAAGAAAGGCAGCACCAGTATTCCCTCCAAGCTGAGTTAGTGTGAGACAGCTCACAGTTTTTTAGCCTCCGGCTCACAGATTTTTGCCTTCGCTCAGGAAGGAGGGCTCCAGAGCAAACTAATCTATGCAGCGGCCAAATCGCTCGCTCACAAGTTTTTACCGCCAGCGGCTCGCAAAGCGGAATTTTTGCTCACAAGACTCCACAGCTTAGAGGGAGCGTTGGACATGGGTTTGGTCACCGATTCTCTTTGAGCATTGCACTTGATGGCAAACCCATATTGTGTCCGCGTAGTGCGTAGCTTAGCCTCATCACTGAGGGGTGACATGATAGAGGGCAAAATTTAAAGGGACTGCAGAATACAGCCAGGGATCAGCAGTGCTGGGGGGGGGGGACAGTCTATTGCTGCCTAATTAGCTTGGGGCAGGCATGCTGAGCTTTGCGGTGGCTTTTCCTCTATCTTTTCCATCAAGCCTGTGGGAACACATACACTCTATTTTGCTGCTTAGATCCCTTCACCACCTGAGAATTTTGAGTGTAACTGCACTCTAGTTTCCACATTGGCTGTTCCTAGGCAACCATAACAGGATTGCCAGCCTCCAAGCCTTGGTTTCTGACAGGAAAAGCCAAGGGGAGGGGGAAAGACCCTTTCCGGGGCTGTCTTATACTTCGAGTGAGGTTTAATTGGGGCCAGGCCCGTC
>NW_015183098.1:0-930 GCF_001447785.1 Gekko japonicus
AACAATAAGACCGCAGTCCTTTGGGACTTCTTGCTTGAACAGAGAGCGGACGTGGTGTGCGTGACCGAGACCTGGGTGTGGGATGGGGAGACCGTAGCACTCTCCCAGCTCGCCCCTCCACTAATAATCACGAACTAGGGGGCGGGAGAGTGGAGTGGCTATTTTAATTTGGGAGGTTTACTCCTTTAGGGCGCTCCCACCATTAGAGATCACGGGCATTAAGCATGTTGGCCTAGTGTGGGAAGCCGGGGAGTGTGTGGTAATTTGGCTGGTGTACTGACCACCTAACGCACTGGCCAATAGCCTACCTTCCCTGTTGGAGGCCATATAAGGCTGGGCGCTGGAGCACCCTAGGCTTATTGTCTTGGGTGACTTCAACGTCCATGCTGATGACGCGACCTCCATACAGGCTGCAGACCTGGTGTCATCCATGGCAGCACTGGGACTCTCCCAATTTATAATGACCCCCACTCACCGGGCTGGACACATGATCAATTTGATCTTCGCGGCTGGGGTAACAGTGGACCGGATTACTGCTTTGGCAGTACCATGGTCAGACCACCATGCCCTGAAGGCCCATCTGAATGTTCCATCCTGACCCTGTTTAGGTGACAAGCATATTTTAGCTCACCCACAGAGCCTAATGGACCCACTGTGGTTTCAGAGGGCCCTGCGGAATCCGATGCCCTCCGGTGGCTCACTCTCTGGCACCCTCTGCGCTCCCGCTCCAAACTTGCTCCAGAAGCTGAGGGATATGAAGGGATATAAAGAGGGAGTTAAGACGACTAGAGAGATGGTGGCGACGTGCTCGCAACGAAGCTACAAGAGCATCTTATAGGACATTTATGAGATCCTATGAGATGGCAGTCAAGGCTGCAAAGAGGGTGTTCTTTGCAGCTCAGATTGCGTCTGCCAGCTCATGCCCAGCCC
>NW_015183099.1:0-930 GCF_001447785.1 Gekko japonicus
CAGAAATCAGAACCAGTAGAAGGAAACTGTGAGGAGCTAACAGCCAAGAGTTCAACCCCGAACTCTTCCTAGAAGCTAAAATGATTTAACTATCGTACCTTGGTCACATGATGAGAAGGCATGGATTGACTGCATCAAGGGAGGCTTGGCCCTCAGGTCGCAAGACCTGAGCAAAGCTGTTAATGACAGATAGTTTGGGAGGTCATAAATTCATAAGGTCTCCGTAGATTGGGAGGGACTTGATGACACTCAACACAAACACACACATGGGCCACAGAGAAAGAGGTGACCACCATCCACCCTGAACATCTGACATCCAACCTTCTGCCATTTTCTCCTCCACAGAAGGGAGTGTTGGACAGTCAGTCAACCAATCAGAAGGCACATTGACTGTCACCCAAGGCCAGCCGATATTTCTCCGGTGTGGCTATACATCGCCTGTGCAAGTCTATCCATTCTGGTATGTTCAACATCGTGGCCAGCCTCCCAAGGTCTTTCTGAGGGAGGTGGGTAGGGATGGCTCCGAAGAAGGGGCTCGCCAAGGCTTCGACGCTGACCACAATAAAACCTCAAAGTCTTACAACATGAAGAAAGCTGCCAGTCAACTGAGTGACGCTGCCATCTACTTCTGTGCCGTGAGTGACACAGTGAGGCCGGCCAGGAGAGGCACAGAGCAAAAACTTGCACGTATCAGAGTGCAGCAGGAAGGTTCACAGCATATTCAGTGACTCAAGAATGAATGCTGTTATTTATCAATTGGGGTGGGGGAAAAACATATTCACTTTACTTGACGGTCCTGATTTCATTCAGCAACCCTTGCTGGTTTCCAATCTAGAGTTCTGCACATGCCGAAAATCAGAGAAATAGACAGAAAAATTCGCCTGAGACGAATTCTGACGGAAAGCTCTCAGAAGTGGGCTTTGGGTATCA
>NW_015183100.1:0-958 GCF_001447785.1 Gekko japonicus
CCAAACTGGCTCTTGACCACTACACCAAAATAGAAGCGAGTTTCTAGTTCTTATGGGTGTGGAAATCAACTCAAAAGCATGGAGGCAATTTCTGCTGGAATGTCAGAATACCAGGGAGCAGCTGAATAAGGTCTGCTGCGTTCAGTCCATTGCCCTGCCAGAGGTCTGTAGTCCTCCTCGTGAGTAGGAAAACCATGGTGCAAAACTGTAGAAATGGCAGAATAAAATATGCAAAATGGTGTCAAGTTGCTTTGTAATTAGGATACTGTAATAGGTTGCAGAACGTTCTCACAGATTCCAATTATCGTCATGCTATTTTGTCTAAAATCCTATGTGCTATGTAGACTCCCTTGGATGGATGAGAATGAAATGAACGAATAGGTTACAGAACTGAACTTTTCTTGGCATAGAATTTAGATTCTCTTGATCAGAATTTTTTTTTTAAAACAAAACAAAACACTGTCCGTTCATCCCTGTCTATAAAGCCCTGGACATCTCGGGCTGAACTTTCCAAAGGTTCCGTACAACCTTGGCTGGAAAAGTCCTCTGCCCAACTTCCAGTGAGTTAGAACCAGTGTTCCCTCTAAGCTGAGTTAGTGTGAGCTAGCTCACAGTTTTTTAGCCTCCGGCTCACATTTTTGTCTTAGCTCAGGAAGGAGGGCTCCAGAGCAAACTAACTTATGCAGCAGCCACATCACTTGGTCACAACTTTAATGCCAGGAGCTCACAAAGGAGAATTTTTGCTCACAGGACTCCACAGCTTAGAGGGAGCATTGGTTAGAACAAGTCACAGTAGAACCTTCATCATCAATGAGATTTGTTGGAGCACCAGTTTGAGGAAAGGCTGAAAAGTGGAGATCCAGGGAGCTAACCCTTGAACACACATACATAGACACACGTGGAGCTGCTTTCTACAGACGCAGATGCATTGTCTACTCGGATTGGCAGCAGCTCTCCA
>NW_015183101.1:0-963 GCF_001447785.1 Gekko japonicus
CACGTCTGTCACACAAAGTGTGTTGCTTTAACGTCCATCACAACAGCAGCTGTGTTTTTACAGGTACCCATAAGCATCGGCTGCCAGTATCAATCATTACAATGTACCCAGGAACATACTTTTTGGATTTAGTGCTTGTTCTTGGTCTATATTCATGAGATTCGTCTTCTATGCCATTTTGCCTTTTATACCAGTCAAACAAAGTGCGCAGAATAGAAGGGAGCCAATACTCTGAAAGAGAGCTCATTGAGCTTATTACCTGTAAGGGGGGAAACACAAATAAAAACATGTTTGGAAATTGTTTTCTGAAAAACCTACTATAACATTTCAACAATAATTATAATCACTGTAACTGCTAAAATTAACACCCAGCTATCTCTGACCAGTGTGTCCTTAAAGGACGACAACTGGCTATGAGAAAGGAATTAAATGAGGATGGATGGATGGATGGATGGATGGATGGACGGACGGACGGACAAACAGACAGACAGACAGACAGATACACACACACACACAAAATTCGGGGACTGACAAGGATGTTTAAGGCTTTCTTTGTTCATTGCTTTCTCCATCCCCCCAAGAAACAATGTCAAGCTGTGTGTATACTTTGGATTCTCCACCAAATAAAGCTTTTCATACTGGAGTACCCACTTGGCATTTAATGGGATCACACCTAACCTCAATATGCATGCCTTCATGTTGACATCTGTCAAAACATATCAACAAGTCCTGTGTTTGTATGATTCTTTTTACTTCCCTGTCACAGTCAAATCAATTCCACCTTTGTACAACTACAGTTTGACATTACATCAGAATCAGCCATTTGAATTGTGGTTTGCAATCCTGCTCTGGAAAGGGAGAACAAAGCATAGGCTGCCACATCGCATCCGCACCAGCAAAATCTGTTTTGCGGTAAAGCAGGCTGTTTATTGTGTCCAACCATGTGCAGGAAGGGAGTTAAAA
>NW_015183102.1:0-911 GCF_001447785.1 Gekko japonicus
TTTGGCAGTCTCTGGAAGCCCAACATTTAAATGATGGATGAGCCACATGGACCTTCTGCAAATTGCTAAACTTAAGAATTTCTTGGGATCCATCCATTTGGAGGAAGAGTGCAATCTGCACAGGACAGGCTTTTAAAAACTGCCAAGATCATGATCACTGTGCAGGATCAAATTAGAGAATTATAAAGAGAAAGCCATGCAAATTTGCAAAGAAGGGCAGGAAATTAGTGTTACTATGCAGCTGCACTAGAGCATCGAGGGAAATACCAATTGTTTAAAATTGATTTTTTCCCCCCAATTCAGTGGCACAAGGCTAAAATGCTCTCTGTCCGGAGCATCTGCCAGAGGATTCCTTCCCCATACAAATTGCAGCCCTGTGCAAAGTGTGATGGAGTGCAGCTGACTTTGCACAGGCGCGCACACACAGAGAAACACACGTTTCCAACAATCATAGCTTGCAGTGCCAGTGTCAGTGGGTTCTACCATGCATTCTGTACACTCAACATGTTTCCCCATATTATGAGATCATGTGACTCCCATTTTTCACAGTGGCTGATAACACAGCAGAAAATCCCCTAGTGCTCTACAATATCGAAAACAAGGGTTCACAGCTCCTCATCAGTTTCAGAAAAAGTCTGGTCAGTTTCAACAGTAGGTTTCAACCCTTTTTCTGCATTCCTTTCTGTTTCCTTTCATTTAATGAACTGCTAAAATGCATATGCAAAACCTGAACCACAAGGATTTAGATAGAAGGCACTTGCTGGATGGGGAAATTGTGTAATTATTAAATTACACAGCTACGATGGAGAAATTGTGTAATTATTTTTTTAAAAACTTTGGCAGCCACTCCCCACACAAGTAATGTCCCACCCCAATTTTGGAAAATGCATTTTTAAAATTGTAGCTGCAGA
>NW_015183103.1:0-924 GCF_001447785.1 Gekko japonicus
ATTTTTTCCACTATAATCAGTGTTATTTCGCTTTCAACTAAGAAGCATTTGGTATTAAAATTAAAATATAGCTAACTCCAGTGAGGTAGAGAAAAGCCACTATTCACTATTAACTTTGGGGAAGAGATGGGATTGCTAGCCCTAGCTTGCAACCCCATGGGGAAAATGGGGAGTGGGGACAAGGGATTTGGTTAAACTGTAGAGTTTGGGGTGAATCCCAGAGCATTACAATGGCATGATGATATCTGGTTTTACACCAAAAGTGTAAATGTAATTTTTTTTAATGCAGTTTTGACTGAAGCCACTAGGAACTCAGGGAAGGCAGAGCACAGTAAATAGTGGTATCTGACTCTGGGGCTTTTCTGCAAAGTTTACTATGAGGCTGAGGGTAACCCTTTCTTCTCAGCTCCTGCTAAATCCTGGAACTCCCATGAACATCCTTGAGCTGGTGGCCAATTTTGAGTTTCTTAGTATTATTTTCTGAATTATGCCTGTCACAAATGGACAGACAGATGAATACGTGGATCCATTTATCATTATAGAATCTTTGGGGGCCTATGGTGGCTCTTAGCAGTCCTGAATTCCCCCCTCTTCCTCCCCCTGTCAAAGATCAGCAGGGAACAATGATCTAGGGAAGTCTTTTATTGTGCTTTCTTCATTTCATGATCTGTCATTCATCTATCCCCATTTTAATTTTTTCTCCCCCCTCCTTTATTTTTCAGTCTCAGCTCCTCCTCACTTATCTCGGTTGGCAAGTTATTTAATAGTAGTATAGGAGCAAATCTTTGTTAATTTTATAAATGGGAGAGTCAAAATTTCCCCATCATCTATCAAAGTAGTAGAAGTATGTTCCCCCCCTCCACCCTTAACATGCATGACAATGAATGTTAATAAGTTATTTATTTTATTATTTGCATTTATATC
>NW_015183104.1:0-901 GCF_001447785.1 Gekko japonicus
AGTTGTCAATTTTTGTTTTCTCTGAAGGGACTGATTTCTATCTGGCATATGGTGCGTATGTATGTGTGTGGGAGAGTTAACACCTCTTCCTACCCCAGGGCTATAGCCTTATCCAAATAATCTCCTGTTTTGCTGCTTTTAAATAAGGGCTAAAATACATATTACACAGAGGCCCTGTTCACATGGAGCATTTGCCCCATGGAAGGCACGATAGTCGAGCGGATTTTCCGGGCACGATCACACCGGAACATCTGGGAGGCGTAGCGCACCCGTGGCATGCCGCCGAAGATGCACATTTAAAAGGTACCTGCAACAACCTACTGGCAAATGGTTTGCCACGGACTGCATGCAAACTCCCACGGTGTGCCGCCATCGCATCTGATCGCCTAATGGCGAATCAGAATGTGACGGCGCAAATAGCCACGTCTCCCCCCACGTTATCTGGCCCATGTGACCAGGGCCAGAGACTCAGAACCACAGAGACTCAGTCATATTGCAACTTCAAGTTCCTGGTGGGAACTCCATTTAAGTGTCAAAGGAACCCAATTCAGACTGGGACTGTGGTGCAGGGGGGGGAGGGGACTCCTGCCTTCCCACCCACACTGTTTTCCCAAGATGAAACAGCACCAGGGTGGGGGAGGTTATTTGTAGAAGGGCTGCAAGTCCCTGTGGCAGACTTCCGAATGTTTTTAACAAGTAATTTGGCCCTCATATTCAAGAAAGGCTCAGTCATTGATCTCTTATTTCTCATATAATTGTACCCTCAATTGACATGACAATGATGATGACTAATTTACATATTAATTCTAATGCATGACTACATAGGGCTTCTCAGTGAAATAATCCAGTCTTTTTTTAGTGTTATATTCCGTCCTCGGTTCCTGCCGGAGCGCACTGGAGC
>NW_015183105.1:0-921 GCF_001447785.1 Gekko japonicus
TCCTCGAAGGCCTGGCCCGTCACGTCCATCTCGGACAGCAGGGCTTCCTCCTCCTGCCCCAGAGGCAAGATGGGGGAGAAGTAATGCCACCGAACTCTCTCTTCCCCAGTTAGCCCTTATCAATTCTGCAGGGCCTGCAAGACGGAGATGTTCTGCCGGGCCCACGGGTGGAGGTCCATCTATATTGGCCTCCCCTATACTGCGGTGTGTGCTGTCGACCTGTATGGTCCTCATCCACCTGCAGCACTTGGGGAATTTAGGCAGGGGCGGATGGAGACAGAGTGGCTGAAGTAATGCCACTGACCCTTACTGTTTGCATCGATGGACTTTATTTACATTGGGTTTTAATCATTATGATATTTTAAATATTGTATTATGTACTTATAGCTCTGTTGTAACCTGCCCTGAGGCTGCATGCGGGGGAGAGAGCAAGCTGGAAGCCCAACAAACAAACAAACAAACAATATAGCCGAAGCTTCATGGCCACAAAGAAAACGAGAGCAAAACAGCCAATGGTGACGGACTGGATGTGCTGAGCACTGGAGCCCAGCCGGAATCTTCACCTGCTTAGTTTATACCCTGCCTTTCTCCACAGCAGTGTTCCCTCTAAGCTGGGTGGGTGAACAGCCACTCATTAACACAGGAAGCCCCGCTCAGCGGTAATCTGGAGCTGGACTGCCCATTGCCCATTTTAAGGTTGCAGCAGTTCTATTCTGCTCAGGGTGCGAACGGCTCCACTCAGCAGGGGGGCAAAAATTAGAAGGAACATTGCACCACAGTGGCTTACATTGTTCTCTTCTCCTCCGTCTGCTTTAATCCTCACAACAACAACCCTGGTAGGCTGAAAGCATGTGACTGTCCCAAGGTCACCCAGCGAGCTTCCACGCAAGAGTGAGTCTCCGAGATCCTAATCTGACACTC
>NW_015183106.1:0-919 GCF_001447785.1 Gekko japonicus
CCCCCTCAGAAACTCCCTCATGGGTGGTCAAAGCAGTAACAGGGCAATCTCCGCCCTGCCGCCGCCCACTGAGCTTCAACCTCAGGCACCCCTCTCATGTGACGGGGCACACAAGGATCCCACATCATCCTGGGTTACCGCCCATCCGAGAGCCACTCACTTGCTGCTTGGGGAATGGGATAGCAAATCCTCTTAGTGGTGGTGGCAATAATGGCCAGCGTGAGGGGGTGGTGCATGTGGAGCGTAGGAGTGTGTCTTGTAGGGAAGACTCCCCGTAGCAGCTCCCAAGAAGGGCGACAGAGTGGGGGAGTGTAACAAATAAATGGCGGGCAACTGGAATAAAAGAAACAAATCTGAAACACCAGAAACAAACAAAATGGCTGAGAATGACAACACTGTTGTTATGCTTTGTGCACCGCCATCATCTGAAATAAGGTGGTAGCCACATTAAACAGGGCTTTTTGAGTGGTGGCACCTCAACTACGGAAATCATCTCCTCATAGGTGTTCTGCTGGCACCGAGCATGCTAAGGATGAATGTTGCATCTGTAAAACACCCTATGAAGCTGCTGTTGGCTTCACTGTGAGACTTTCATGTAGCCACATAAGTAATGTGATTTTTGCAACACAGCCAATAGCAGCTCAACAAGGTAGTTTGCAGATGTGAAAACAGCAGGGGACAGAGGCTAAAGCTACTTCTCCCTGCTTCCTTTAATCTCAAACAGAAAAGAGCTGGTGTGCATATGGGAGGCATAAAAGTCCAATCGCACATGTAATGCAAAGTATTTGTGTTGTTCTCCAGCAAACATGAGGACTTTGTAATGGGTATATGGAGCCTAACAAATCTGCCCAGCTCTTGAGGACAAGCATTCTAAGTGGTGGTGGGAAGGTAGACATGAAGCTGCCTTACTGAATCAGAC
>NW_015183107.1:0-933 GCF_001447785.1 Gekko japonicus
ATTTAGCTGTGGGTCCCCCTTCTGAAAAATTTGAGAACCTTAAAAGGTTTCTATGGCCTTAAAATGAAACAAAACAACACACCAGCTTTTAATCACGTGTACTCTCACAACAGACCCACTTACATTTACCTCAGAAAGGGTGCGTTTAAACAGCAACTTGGAACTAACTGGGCAGCAACTTACTGGAAGCGGGGATGGACCAGAGATGGATTTTATTTATTTATTTATTTTCATTACATTTATACCCCACCCTTCCCACAAGCGGGATGCTGACCAGCAATGCTCCCTCTAAGCTGTGGAGTCTTATGAGCAAAAATCCTACTTTCTGAGCTACTGGCATGAAAGTTGTGAGTGAGCGATTTGGCTACTGCATAAATTAGTTTGCAAAGACACATCTGATGCGTTTCCAGTGCTTCTCTTCACCATCTGAAGTGGGGGGGGGACAGTAAATCCCTGCACCCCTTCCTCCAAGGTCCATCTCCTTGGGTGGAGGGGGGGGGAAGAACCCTAGCCAAACTTCCGGCAGGCTACAGTTAGGTTGGCAGCTGTCCCAGGTACAATGAGGAGACCACCTGAGCCATTGTCAGGCAGTGTTCCCTCTAAGCTGAGTCAGTGTGAGCCAGCTCACCGTTTTTTAGCCTCTGGCTCACACATTTCTGCCTTCGCTCAGGAAGGGATGGCTCCAGAGCAAACTGATTTATGCAGCAGCCAAATCACCACTTGAAGGCCAGCAGCTCACCAAGTAGGATTTTTGCTCACAAGACTCCGCAGCTTACTGGGAGCATTGCTCTGGAGCCATCCCTTCCTGGGCTAAGAATAAAATGTGTAAGCTGGAGGCTAAAAACCTGTGAAGTAGCTCACATTAACTCAGCTTAGAGGGAACACTGCTGACCAATTGTTGTTGTTGTATAGATAGATAGATAGATAGATAGA
>NW_015183108.1:0-917 GCF_001447785.1 Gekko japonicus
GAGCTTAAGAATAATAGCTATAAAGAACTCCTAAATGAAAAGTAAACTTTTTTTTTGAAAAAGGGATTTGTTTAGTTTTCTTTCCATGATTTTAGACTCACACGTCAGACTTTTGGATGGGTTGATTGAAGGCCCCTGACATTCATAGTGAATAATTCCAATGTTAGAAAATGGGCACATTCTGCCCATGATTAAACTAAATCCAACTTATTTATGGCTTTGAGTCTGGGGGCATTGAATGATATAAAAGTGGTCAACTGTGGCTGCATCATGCGTAGATTTCAAAAGCAACATATGCTCTGCTAATGTTCGGTATCATCTGTATTAATACAAATGTGCTCACTATGTGCTAATTTTGCATAACTATTTACCTGCAGACCTTTCTTATTGTGAATCATTGTGGTGGTTCTGTGCAACTCAGTATGGACATATATGTCATAGTATACCATTTAGTCCATGGTGCATGGTTTTGTTTCTAAAACACTCAGATAAGCATGCTTTGAAATACAGCTGTAAATAGCTATATTTCATTTCTGCATTGCAATATATTCTGCATTGCAATATATTCTGTGATCAAGCTGCAGTAATTAGGAATCAAATACATGGGGAAACAAACATACAATTGTAACTGTTCTCCATGCAAACCTAAAATGTTTTCAGTTAAAAAAAATCCCAGACAGCCAGAATCCACCTTTCTCATCTAAATTCCAAACTGACACAGTTTGAACCATGCAGTGCCATACCAAAGGCAGCTTCAGAACCTCATTTGTAACAATATGTTTTGTTATACTTCGGAAACTTATCTCAACAACTTTGAAACCATCAAAGTGGTTTTTGCAATGAAGAAGTTAACAGAAGTTATAATGCTATTTTCCTACATTTGCAACACTCCAAAGGGGTTACCATATTAGTCTGTG
>NW_015183109.1:0-917 GCF_001447785.1 Gekko japonicus
ATGCAAGGTCAGCAAAGCTGCAGCACAGGCCATTGATACTTTGAGGAGATGTGTCATTTATCACCAGCCCTCTTTTGTGCAGATGGGGTGCACCATTCAGAATAGGGGATGGGCATCTGGCTCCATGAGATTCAGAATGGGCTTTTGATTTTGTTGCAGGTTTAGGAACAAGCAAATAGTGCTTCCTCGTACATATGGGAGAGGAGTATATTTTCTTCCAGCACTGTCCCTCACATCTGATGAGGTTCACTCTAAAGCAGCTTGATCTCGGCACATGCGTGGCATGGCACAATGACGGGCGGATTTTTGGAATGCTCTGAAGCCACCCGATCCCTTTTCATTTCTTTGGGAGCCCCACGGTTCAGAGGGGCTCTCGCCAGACCTCCCAGAGAGAGGACTGGTGGCAGGGGGCTTGTCTCAGCCCCTCTCCACTTGGGCAATGCGGGGGGGGGGGTCCGGTTACTGCTCCGAAGCAGGAACGATCAGCGGAGTGGAACATGGCTGTCATGCTTCCACCTAGTCGCGACCATCCATTCTTTTAATTTTGTTTGGAATTGAATATGTGGTAACACAGAAGGGAAAGTCAAGGTACGAACTTCTGAGTACACATACTTTAAACTTTGAAATAGAGAAGATTGGTGGTGATATCACCTTAAATCTATTTGCTCAAAAAGGAGAGGTTTAGCGGCCAGAAGAGGTTTGGGAGCATTTTGAATGTTTTCTGGAGTGTATGCAACCTTGGAGAACTTTTTTTTGTTCCTCTTCTCCCTTGGCAAGGACTTATTATGGAAAACAGACAGGAAAAAAATGTGTTAAGTGTCTTGAATGATTATAAGAAAGTGAATGAATTGAACTGAACGGTGTAATTAAAGTGTAATTAAAATGGCATTGGTAATACAAGAGGAGGAGGAAATGGA
>NW_015183110.1:0-935 GCF_001447785.1 Gekko japonicus
GAATTGACTTCTGAGTAAATATGATAAAGGCCCGAGCTGCCTTATTTGGATTTAATTCTTTGTAAAAATTAGGGTGGGCCAGTTTGGTGTAGTGCTTGGGAGCGCGGACTCTAATCTGGGAGAACCAGGTTTGATTCCTCACTCGTCCACTCGCAGCTGCTGACATGACCTTGGGTCAGTCACAGTTCTCTCAGAACTGTTATCTCAATGGGAGTCCTAGAAAGCACTCTCTCAGCCCCACCCACCTCACAGGGCATCTGTTGTGGGGAGGGGAAGGGAAAGGAGTTTGTAAACTGCTCTGAGAGTCCTTCAGGTAGTGAAGGGTGGGGTATAAATCCAATCTTCTCCTCCTCCTCCTCCTCTCTTGCCTCAATGGTTTCTGGTATCTGCTTCAACTTATTTTGTACAAAGGAACTAAAAGGAGCATTTAATTTCAAAAGGGTGTCCAGATTGTACTCTTTTACAGTTGCTTTTATCAGGAAGCTCAGTCAAATATGATTTCCCCTCTGTTTAATAATTATCCAGGATGTTCGGATGTTAATATCTCAAAGAAGCTTTTAATGGGTGTTAACCAACAGGTTACTACTATCAGCTGTGCTAAAAAAAATTTCCAGCAGCTTGCAGAATTCATCATGAAATTTTATGTACGGATTTTAAATTTTAGAGATTTCCATTGTTGGCAATAGGATAGACCAATTTTATTTTTTAATGATTTTTCTGTATAGCTTTTTCTATTGACTTGTACTGGTCATTGGCCAAATAAATTGATTGATTGATTGATTGCTTTCCCTTGGGTAATTATTTGGGATTCCTAATGTATTTATTTTATTTAAAACATTCATTAGCCGCATTTTTCCCTTGTAGAACTCAGGACAGCTCACAATATGAATAAAGGATTATAAAGGACACAATAAAAACAACCATTATAAAAAGCC
>NW_015183111.1:0-916 GCF_001447785.1 Gekko japonicus
ATGGGGAAGAAGAAGAAGAAGTCTCGGAGCCAAAATTTATAAAATATTACTGAACAACAAAACAAACGTTGAACTTATGTACCAAAAGGCCTGGATGTCAGACCTTAACAAGCAAATCACGGAAGGGCAATGGGAACAAATTTGGGTTACACACACAAAGATGTCCCACTCGCTTTACATTCATGAAGCTAATGTAAAGGTACTATTTAGGTGGTATCTAACTCCAGCCAAGTTAACCCATATGATTCCCTACTTGACACCAAAGTGTTGGAAAGAATGCAGTGAAAAAGCTACATACCTGCACTGTTGGTGGTCCTGCAAACATATACAAGCCTTTTGGGCAAAAATAATACACCAAATTAAAGTATATACAGCATGGGACCTACCTTGTGACCCAGCCCTAATTTTACTCAATTTATGGCCAGACATCCCTATCTCGAACAGTACCAAAAAGTTAATTAACATCTTATTCATGGCAGCAAAAATTCTAATTGCCAAACATTGGAAGGACAAAAAAATACCTACGGTCCAACAATGGATCCATAAGATATGGGATTTATTTTTATTGGAAAATTTTAATATTTTTCACACAGATACCCAATCGGAATGTGATATACTTAATCCCCTGAATGTCTGGTCTCCTATTTTAGACAAGATTAATATTGATAAATTCGACTGGGAATCCATTCGGAATGCTAAATATCAATTGTTGTTATACAATATTTGAACATCTATACTGTTGTTGTGTAGTTATTAACATAATTATTGAACTTATCTTATAGTTGTTATTTTGTATTCTCTGTTGGAACATGGAATCCTTTAAAATTGTACCTAACCTTACAGTATATGCCTGTATGTTATTGTTGAAAATATTTCAATAAAGTTTGTTTTAAAAAAGAAGAAGAAGAAGAAGAAG
>NW_015183112.1:0-917 GCF_001447785.1 Gekko japonicus
TTGTCCAAATTCAAACGCGGCACTACCCAATGTACTGGTCTCAGCAGCGGGGAACGGGATGGATATGGCGGGACGCTGGAGTACATGCCTCCAGAGGCCCTCACCGATGTGAATTACAAGCCAACCCCAGGAACAGATGTTTACAGGTGAATATGGTCTGTGTTACTTCAGTCACTCACTAGGGGGTGCTGTAGTTATTGGAGTACCATAGAGCGAAAGGGACATCTAGTGCAACAGCTCAATTTGCTATAAAAGCCACTACTGAGGAGTAGGAACACATTGTAGGTCAAAGGGGGTGGGGGAGACACTCTATCCTAGTCTCTCTCAGTGCTCTGTCTTCTATGCGTTCTATTGACTGCTGTGCATAGCAGTGTTTCATTGATACCCACCCAATCGTGCTAGAGCTCTGGGGTTTGCCTGACCTCTCCTTTGAGCACTGCAGAAGTTCAGGAGACGGAGGACGGGGCAGAATAACCGAAAACTTTGCCCTGCCCTGTGACCTTTCAGTACCTCCTGTGCCCCTAATCGGCTTTCTTCTCTGCCTTCAGTTATGGAATCCTCACGTGGTCGTTGTCCACCGGCGAAGAACCTTATCCGCGTGAGTTCTGCTCCTTTCGCTCACCGTTTCTCAGCTTGCCTGAGGTTTTCGTGACTGTTTCGTTCATGTGGATCGCCAGGCTGTACCTGAGCTATCCAGGTCAAGGGCATCCAAGAACTACACAGGATTATTTTAGGGCAGATATGCACCGTACATCTTAGATCATCGTGATAGCAAATTAACTGTGATGCTGTGTCCCCGTCCCCCCACCCCGGGTATTGTAGTTTGGTCTGAGTGTTGGGCGTTTTGTTTGAGATCCCGAACCCTCCTTTCAGAGGGTTAAGCATATACGGGTGACCTTGCCCTACGTATCCATGAG
>NW_015183113.1:0-935 GCF_001447785.1 Gekko japonicus
GATGCTCTACCACTGAACCACAGCCCCTCATTGACAAATATAGTTTGATGATGACGACGACAGCAACAACAGTAATAATTAGGTATTTTTTCTGGGGGAATGCACCGGAACAGAGTTCTAGAACCTCTTTCCCCCCCCCACAAAAGTTTATTCAAGAACATAGAAGAAAACATTTACAATTACAATATAACTTCAACATTAACAAAACTTGCCAAAAGTGAAAAGTGCAAGAGAAAGAGAGGTAACAGTCTTGTGCTTCATTATAAAATTCGGAGTTCAAGATTCCTAGTGAAATAAAAAATCAGAACATTACCAACATAGATGTTATCCATATAACATTACTTGATATTTAGCTTTGGATATAGATTCCTAATCAAACTTATCAGTTGAAATTGTATCCAAAATAGGGGAGTTCTAGAACCTCTTCAACAAAATTCTTTTTAAAATGTTTTAAAGTTCATGAGTTTTCAGTATACAGATTGAAAACTTCATTTCCCTCTTGAGCGTTCCGGCACCACTTTTTCAAAACAAACCAAAACAAAAAAGCCCTGATGATGACGACCAATATAGCTCCCTCTAAGCTGTGGGGTCTTGTGAGATAAAATTCTACTTTGTGAGCCACTGGCATTTAAGTTGTGAGTGAGCGATTTGGCTGCCGCCTAAATTCGTTTGCTTTGGAGCCATCCTTCCTGAGCTGAGACAAAAATGTGTGAGCCGGAGGCTAAAACACTGTGAGCTAGCTCACACTCACTCAGCTTAGAGGGAACACTGATGATGATGATTATCATATGGTATTGTGGGTGCGTTCAGACGGGGGCTTTCTGCCGGCATAAACGCGATCATACTCACCCTCCATTTTGCGGATCCCTCTGTTGGACACCCGCTCACATGCTGCGGGCATCGGCCTTTTTTTTTTTTTAAAGCAGTTTGAGCAT
>NW_015183114.1:0-905 GCF_001447785.1 Gekko japonicus
CTGGAATTCCTGGAGGCCCCTAGAAAAAAGATGATAACGTTTTCTGATTAAAAATTACAGATATTAAGCCCTGATTTTCTAATGTTGTACATTTGAAGTTACAGTGAAAGACCAAATTTTCAATCAAAACATTTGCTTAACTTTTTTCCCCTTTTATAAAACATAATCTTGCACTGATTTTGCTTTAAATGTAAAAAAAAAAATGCTTACTAGTTTTCCAGCTTGTCCAGGTAAACCTGGTGGACCCAAAGGACCTCTTTCACCCTAAAGGAATAAAGAAAAGTGACTTCATTTTTGCACGCAGTCATGTAACTGAAGCAATAACACCACCAAAATGGTTGTTTGAAGTCTTTACCTTTGTCCCATTGCATCCTGGGATACCAGGAGGACCTGGTGGTCCATCTCCTCCAGGGATTCCCTGAAATTAGGAGAGGGGACAGAAAAAGGAAAAAAAACACGTATCGTATTAGCTGCTGGTGGACATCACTGCTAAAAACTTGATGGTGCTTCAATTCTGAATGTATGCCATACGTACAGGAAGGCCTGGGTTCCCTGGATAGCCCGCTGAACCTGGTGGCCCCTGAAATCAGGGAAAACAAGGAAGAGGATTAAAAATGAAAAGTCAAGTATGCCAAGTATCCTTGGGACAAATGTTAATAACACAACCATGAAAAGACATTGCTCTTACTACATGTACTGAAACCCTTCGATTAAAGTTTTGAATTCTACAGAATATGGCAAATTGTTTAACTGGTCAAAAACAGAATCAGGGGGGGAAATATTTTGAACATCCCAGCTCTGAACAAGGATGCATGGCCAATGTCTAAGAACTCCTGATACCATCTTCCTTTCTGGGGTTTAGTACTGGTGTCACCAACAAGCTGGAGAAGACTCTTGAGAGTCCC
>NW_015183115.1:0-925 GCF_001447785.1 Gekko japonicus
TGACCGAGTGCAACATCCATGGCGGACCGAATGCAGCGGAGAGGCGGAACCAGGAGACACGAGGTTTGTGAAAGGTGCAGGCGCAGCGGTGCCTAAGCGGACGGAGCCGGAGCCGCGCCGGAGCGTACCTGCATGCCAGAGGGGCCTGCCGATCCACCACCGGAAGACCGCGAGGAGAAGGAGGAAGTGAGAGCCGGAAGTCGGAAACGCCAAGCCGACAAAGCCGACCGAGAGGAAGAAGATCAACAAAGACCTCCACAGGGTGCCGGTAGGGCAGTCCCCATCCCCAGCATATGTGGCCATAGGTAGGGATAATCGATTAACTGTAAGCCACTCAGAGACCCCCTGGGGGTTCGAGCGGGGTAGAAAGTTGAAAGTTAAAATAAAAATAAAATAAAATAAAAAAATGATCCAATCCTCTGTAGCAAGGAGGACACTTGCCTTCAACCTCTTGCTTTTCCCTCCTCTCCAGTCAGATAAAATCAGTTAGAAATGAAGAATGAATAAATAAAATGATGAAAACTGAGGGGGCAGATTTGAGAACATGATGTGACGTTTCCTATGTTGATGTTTTCTATTTACTCTCTGATAACTTTGAGCTAAAATATCAGAGTTTAATTGTACTCCACTGTCTTGATTCTAAACTATGGAATGTGTCAGACTCTGCCAGTCAGAGGCCACAGGTTCTGGAGGGGGATCTCCTCCAGTGTGTCCTT
Source organism: Gekko japonicus (assembly GCF_001447785.1). NCBI lineage: Eukaryota > Metazoa > Chordata > Lepidosauria > Squamata > Gekkonidae > Gekko > Gekko japonicus. The sequence goes on from NW_015183115.1 coordinate 717, forward strand.
TTTGACCATGCCTATGATCAATGCCTCAGCAGTAGAGAGGAGGGGGTATTTAGAGGATCTAGGAGGAGCAATTTTCCCTCCTTCCGTTTCCTCAGTAAAGCCCCTCAAGCTGCATGAAATTAATGTTCCTAGGGACAGAAAGGAACAAGGAAAAGATTTGCAATCCTTGCACCCATAGATCACTGGATCCAAGCCCATACTATATTGGC
>NW_015183116.1:0-911 GCF_001447785.1 Gekko japonicus
CAATTCTATGGGTCCCAGAAGAAGGTGCCTCCGTCCTCCATTTTTTTCCAACGGAGGGGAAAATGTCTTGTGAGCAGAAGCTCACAACCCCTGAGAAGCCTGTTAAAATTTTGTGTGCCAGTGCCCTCTAGCACAGCTCAGAAGGAACTGTGGTCATGGACCTCCAAACGGACAAATAAGTGGGTTCTAGATCAAATCAATCTGATTTACAGGACGGCCTAGCATGAGGTGGTCCATGGGGTCGCGAAGAGTTGTTTATTTATTGATTTGATTTCTATCCTGCCCTCCCTGCGAAGGCAGGCTCAGGGCAGCTTACAGTCCTATATAAAAAAATACATTATACAAACCTTAAAACAGATAAAACAGTGAAAACCACAACTAAATGCAAAGTGCCAGGAGGGCAAGTAAACAATGGCGGCATTCTTTCGGCATCCAGATATAACAATTGCCATATCCCAGGTTCCTTGCCAGGCTATCAGATATTACTTTGATGCTGATGTTACTTTGGTGCTGATGTTAGGGCCATGATGTTAGACTCAACTGGGCAACTGAACAACAGCAACTAGAAAATCAAATCGAGCCTGAACTCTTCCTAGACACTAAAATGACTAAACTGAGGCTATCGAACTTGGTCACACTATGAGAAGACAAGAGTCATGGGGAAAGACCGTCATGCTAGGACAAGTTGAAGGTGGCGGGAAAAGACCCAACCAGAGCTAGATGGACTCAACCAAGGTAGCTGTTGCCTTCAGCTTGCAAGACCTGAACAAGGCTGTTAAATAGATGATGTTTTGGAGGTCATTTATTCATAGGGTCCCTGTTATGTATTGAACCTGAGCCAGCCCTCAAGGCGTACCTGGGACTAGTTGAACTTGACACTCCAGAACATATGGAGCAGAGGTCCATCAGTG
>NW_015183117.1:0-975 GCF_001447785.1 Gekko japonicus
TTTCCACAGTAGCACAACTCTCTCTACCTGCAGTACCCCTGAGGTCCAACCCCCTTGAGTCCAAGCCAAGATAGATTCATAAGAACATAAGAACATAAGAAACGCCAATGTTGGATCAGGCCAAAGGCCCATCTAGTCCAACACTCTTCTGTGTCACACAGTGGCCAAAAACACCAGGTGCCATCAGGAGGTCCACCAGTGGGGCCAGGACATTAGAAGCCCTCCCACTGTCGTCCCCCCCAAGCACCAAGAAGACAGTGCATCGCTTGCCCCAGAGCCCCTATCTATACCTTGTGGCTAAGAGCCACTGATGGACCTCTGTTCCATATGCTTATCTAGTTCCCTCTTGAAGCCGTCCATGCTTGTACCCGCCGCCACATCCTGTGGCAGTGAATTCCGTGTGTTCATCACTCTTTGAGTGAGGAAGGACTTCCTTTTATCCGTTCTAACCCGACCGCTCAGCAATTTCATGGAGTGCCCACGAGTTCTTGTATTGTGAGAAATGGAGGAAAGGGGATGAGATAGATCCATGAAGAACAGGCCCATCAGCACTTACTAGCCGTGGTGACTGAAGGGAACCTCCACCTTCAGAGGCAGTCAATCTCTGAATCCCAGTGCCAGGAGGCACCATCAGGGGAAGGCCTCGGCCTCTCTGCCCTGTAGTTGAACTTCCAGAGGTACAGGTTGGCCACTCTGTGAGACAGGATGCTGGACTAGATGAACCCTTGATCTGATTCAGTAGGGCTCTTCTGACGTTCCTATGAAGGTCTCAGCCTCTCTGCCCTGTTGTTGGCCATCCAGAGGAACCGGTTGGCTGCTCTGTGAGACGGGATGCTGGACTAGATGGACCACTGGTCTGATCCAGCAGGGCTCTTCTGAATGTTCATATGAAGGCCTTGGCCTCTGTGCCCTGTGGCTGGCCCTGCAAAGGATCTGGCTGGCCACAGTGTGAGACAGGACGTTGGACTAGATGGA
>NW_015183118.1:0-897 GCF_001447785.1 Gekko japonicus
TGGGTACCATTGTCCAGCTCCAGGCAAAGAAATATAGGAATGAGCAGTACTGGCCAAGAAAGCCTTCCTGACGTCAATAGACCTGCACCTCTTGGTTGTTACCCCAGGCTGGTTTCAAAGCTTCTGTCAGAATCCCTTAACTAGAAGATCTGCTCTTGAGGGCTTCTCACTGTCTTTGTCTTCTGTATCCTCTGCCTTCACTTTACATGGTCTTCGGTGTGACAGGAGCCTTGTCTGGCAAGACTGGCTAGGCACTGGCACTTGCTGTGAAGCTCCTGGCTCAGATTCAGTGGGAATTTTGCTTCCTTTCCATGGTTGGCCATGTCTGTAAGCTCTGTTGATGCAGGCTTGTTGCCATAATATACATCTATCTAGTCAGCTGTTTTTTTTAATTTGGAGATGGAAAGATCAATGGTAGTAGCCCTGTTTGCAAGTTAGTGGTCACATTGAAGTTTCTTTGTGCATGCATTGAATAATTCTCATTTTAAACTCCATACATGTATGTGTGATTTAAACCCCGTATTTATCTCTGGTTTCATTTGTAAAGTGAATGCACATTAGTTCTTTATTCCAAGCACACATCCTTGTATGCAGGCTATGCATGTGTTCACTGTGACTTGTGAATAGGATTTGTTAAACCCATGACACCACTGAGGTTGATGGCTGTACGGCTGAATCAATGCATAGACTGGCAAAATGTTTTTCTTTTGATTAATGGACAAAGTCCTATTTTAGCCCATCTGAGAAATCTCCCAAAACTCAACCACCATCCCAAAAGCTCCCATTTCTCCAAGGTGGTTGAGTTTTTCTGCTTCTATTATAATGTGGTCTAGCCACTTTACTGTCAGTTATAGCAAAGGCTGAGGGCCTTCAAGGAATGGGTGGGTGGCTTTGGAG
>NW_015183119.1:0-896 GCF_001447785.1 Gekko japonicus
TTTATTTTGGTCCATCAGAATATTTTTACGAAATATTTAAACATTTAAACATCCTTATTTGTCAAGATATATTATTTTAGTTTAACCAGCAGGAGTCACCCTTTTGTAATACAAGTGCTGCATTTTTAATTGACCCTTTTAATTGGCTTCCAGGTGTCATGATTTATTTATTTTTTCCTTAATCCTTTTGGAACATCTCCCAAATTTCTGTTTGTTAAAAACTTAAAAGTACACAATAATTCATGTAATACCCTTTTAATTAGTTTCTTTAACTGACAGACCCATGATTAATGACTTCCATTTTGGCTGGGCTCCCTACACACCTAGCCAGCTCTAGATTATCTTCTACTGTTTTACTTGTTAGTAGTTATGGATCTTTGCCAGGTTAGTTCTGAGTGCCTGAAGTAAACACCCCTCTGCCTTTAAAAAGTAAACTTGGCAGCAGAAATTATTCAGCTTTACACAAAATATAGAGTTATATCATAATCTTGGTAAATAATATTTTAGCTAGCTGCTGTCTTTACATATTTCTTCTAAAAACACACACAACAGATCAAGAAAGAGTTTCTCTGTTACAGTATATAGTTGTCCTCTGTTTTACCCCAATTTTAGGCTTTGCTAACAACATCTTGATTAATTCCTTTGAAGTAAAGGATGGAACATCAATCTCTTAACTGACAATTAATTACTGTGGTGCTTTTACACCAGTCCAGTTCATGTAAGTGTCTATACAAACCAACAGTCTTTTCTATTTAGAATAATAATCTACAAAGGCAGGTATATAGAGATATTGCTTATAGATTCCAATAGTTCAATGTTGATATGTTAAAACACTCCAAGCTTATTTATAATTACTAAAATTCAGAAGGTTTTAGTCACGCGGGATCCTTGGGCGT
>NW_015183120.1:0-922 GCF_001447785.1 Gekko japonicus
ATGTCTCCAGTAAAAAGCATCAGGTAGACAGGTTAGATTCAAGTCCAGTAGCACCTGGACTCGAGTTTCAGAGTATAAGCTTTCATGTGTGATCCAGGGAGTTTTCGACTCTCAAAAGCCTGGATAGCCCAGGCTAGGGTCGGCCTTGGCTAGTATTCGGATGGGAGACCTCCAAGGAATACCAGGGGTGTGACACAGAGGCAGGCAATGGCAGACAACCTCTGAAATGCCTTAAAAACAAGTCAAGCTCGCCACCTAGTGGTGCATGTCGCTAAAAGAGCTAGAACTTCTGGCTGCCCAACAATCTTAGGCTCTCCTGGCTCTACTACACACACTGTCATAGGATAATTATAATTGCTATGACTCTCATGAAGTTTATACCCTGGAACGCTTGTTGGTCTCTAAGATGCTACTGAAGTCAAATCTAACTGGCTCACTGGAGTCCAACGCAGCTACAAGCAGGTGATGTGAAAGACCTCCACCTGAAGGCACTGCCAGTCTGAGCAGGCAATACTGACCTTGATGGATAAAGGGTCTGATTCAGTAGAAGGCGGCTTCACGGATGCAAAGGGGGCCTTGGCTGATTTCAACCCTTCAACAGGGATCGGAGCAGAAGGTGGACGTTGAACTTACTTCTGTCCAGGGTGCTGTGAGAGCCAGTTAGAAGCACGGACTCTAATCTGGGAGGAGCGGGTTTGATTCCCCTCTCCTCCTCCATATGCAGCTGCTGGTGTGACCTTGGGGCTGTCACAAGTTATTTCAGAGAGAGGCATACTGGTGTTTTAAATTAAACACCTGTCAGCCGGCTGGTTTGAATGTAGCACTTGATCTGGGTTGCTTTCTGTAAAGACTTAAAGGTTTGAATGTAGCACTTGCTTTGGGATGCTTTCTGCAAAGACTTAAAGGTTTGAATGTAGCACTT
>NW_015183121.1:0-912 GCF_001447785.1 Gekko japonicus
CTAGGAATTTCCCCAATCTCTATGGTAAACCTCCCAATCTCTGGTAAATTTCAAGACCTTTTAAAACAACTACAGGTGATCACACGCATGATGTGCAGTTCCATGGGGGGGGAGTTCCATTCCAAAACAGTGTTTTGCAGTTAAAAAATGTAAGTCATGCGTGAGTTGTATTGTATTATGTTGGCAGATATAAAAATAAGGAGTTGTTCAGGCCGTTCTAGAACCCCAGATCTGGATTGAGTGTACCAATTTCTCTTCCTCCTATCCAAGACACTCTCCCCAGACTCCCAAGGTGTGCCATATTGGTGCACACAATATGTGCAAATTACAATCATATACCACTGTGCATTTCCAAGTATTCTGTTTTACATAGAGCCCCAGGATTCTTTCACCACTTGTTTCCACACAATGTTTCTGCTGGTTCTTGAAAAACTCTGTAACTGATTATTTGCCTGATACGATCAAAGATTCGTGCCCAATATCTTTGAATAATTCTTGGACAAGCTGACTAGTGCTGAAAATAAAATTCCACTGTCTCCTTTTCTTCCAGCAGATCTTGGGATCTCTCTTACAGATATGTAATTTGACTGGAGTAAGACACCCTTGGGCATATATTTTAAAGGATAGTTCCTTGATATTTTTAGAAGGGTTTTTTTTGGGGGGGGGGTTGTGTGTGTGTGTGCCCATGCCAGGAGGTCATGGCAACCTCTGGCGACTCCTACTGGGGCATGGAGGACATTCAGAGAAGTGGCTTGAGAGCCTGCCTCTGCCACCCAGCCCTGGTATTTTTGGGAGGTCTCCCATCCAAATACTTGCCAGGGTCGACCCTTCTTAGCTTCTGAGATTGGGCTTGCCTGGGCTATCCAGGTCAGTGCGATATTTATAGAAGACTAGGAGTAATGCCCGTTGTGG
>NW_015183122.1:0-772 GCF_001447785.1 Gekko japonicus
TCAACCCGACTCACAGTTCGTTGTTGGCGCATCCAGCCTCGCTCAGCGTCGGTTTTTCCCTTTGTTGGAATTTTTGAGGTATTACCTATAATATACAATAGTTCTTACTTTTATTGAAATACGAATGTATTCAGCATTTTAATTTTCAAACTCCATAGTTAATTTATTTTGACTACATCATAGAATCATAGAGTTGGAAGGGATCTCCAGGGTCATCTAGTCCAACCCCTGCAAAGGCAGGAAATTCACAAATACCTCCCCTTCCACACCTGCAGTGACCACTGTTCCAAGCTCAGAGGATGACAAAAAACTTCCAGGATCCCTGGCCAAACCAACCTGGAGAAAAATTGCTTCCTGACCCCAAAGTGGTGACCAGCATTTTCCTGATCTGATTGCTGCAGGAGTCTGACAGGTACACAAGAACTAAGCACTGAGGCAACCTACATCATTAGTTTCATAATTACTACATATTCAATATTACGTATTTTCACCACTTCTACACATTCATTAGAACCTTTAACAGATTTTTTAAAATCAAGGTGCAAAGGAAGGTCTATTATATATCTCATATCAAGAACTCATTTGTATTCAAGTGTTACATTTACATTTAAAACAAATTTTAATTCTATTTCTGTTTCATTACTATACGTTTGTATGTAATATTTTAGACTGCTTCTCATTCTAAGTTTGTCTCCTGCTAGCATAGTACACATAATACACACTTCATCTCTCCTCAGACTTCATAATAGACCTGTTTCTCAAGTAGGTTGTT
>NW_015183123.1:0-903 GCF_001447785.1 Gekko japonicus
AGCACAGCATCAACCCCACCCAGAACACCGGGATGGCATTTGGGCATATCAAGGGGGCAGGGCCGGGCTGGAGGTGGGTGCAGCAGGGAAGACGGGCAGTGCTGGGAGCCAGGTGGGGATTATAAAAGACGGAGGAGGCGAAGGGGCCGGGGAGGAAAAGCATGCAGTGGAGACAGACGAGGGCTGTGCCAGGGAGAGTGCAAAAACAGCCAAGCAGTCAGGCTCCAAGGCGTGGAGACAGAGGGACTCTAGGGGTGGCATTAACCCCATCCCCTGTCAGTCTGAGGCCCTGACACATCCTCCAACCTTGAAACCCCCCAGACTTCCAGGACCGCTCCCCTATACGGGCATCCAACGTCACGGCTACCAGAGGGGCATCATCAGGAGCACAACAACAACTACTACTACTACTACTATTATTATTATTATTTTCAATTTGTACCCCGCCCTCCTCAGAAACAGGCATTAAAAAATCTATTGACTGTGGTTTGGACAGTATGTCATTAATGGTGCAACTGTATGCTGAGTTACTCTAGTCTAAGCCCATTGAAATGGAGTGGAGATGACTGGAACCAGTGAAGTGGTGTGTCACTGGGAGGCAAGAAGAAGCCATCAAAGAAGAAACAACTGCTGTTGTTCCACGAACCAGATATCGGCTAAATGTTGTATCTTTCTTTTGAATTTTATTGGTATGTATATAGGGATACCTAACACCCCTGGGAGGATTTAGGGGCTGAGGACAGGTGTACTAGCATCACACTAGCATAGAATGTAACTTCTGCTTAAATTATAACATTTCTCGTAAGTCCTAGAGTATCGCCCCTGACGTCATTACATCATTTCTGGTTTTCATCAGAAGTAACAGTGCATACTGAATGGGTACCACTCCTTAAAGAGAGTGGG
>NW_015183124.1:0-791 GCF_001447785.1 Gekko japonicus
GACTCCACGGCTCAGAGGGAGCATTGGTCGGAGCCACTGGCTCTTGCGAGAAAAACATGCCAAACTCCTCGAGGCGGTAGGAGGAAGACAGCTCACCTGAAGCTTGGTGGGGGACAGTCTTGGATCCAGGTACAGGTGGGAAGAGCAGAGCGAATCAGCCCGGGAGTCTTGCTCTTTCCTTCCCCCACGTACGTTGTTAGGATTGCAGCCCGAAGCTCAGACGAAAAGGGTTTCTTTGGAACAATTTTTAAAAAGCCCCCCTAAAATGAAATTAAACTAAAAATAATCCAGTCCCCTCTTGGCTTTCCCTTCCAGGGTTTAAGGTTCAGTAGATACAGCAAGAGAAGCCTGTCATTAATTTGCCATTAACTCTCTTCGTGGGGAGGGGGAGATGGAAGAAACGGGGACCCTGCTGCTTGGGGAGGGAAAAGAAACAAAAACTATCTCCCGCTTTAATTTGATCTTGTTTATGGGACTGTCGCCGTGCTGTACTTTCTGGTGTACTTAATATTTTTTAATATAGGAGATGCCTCCGGTACCTGCGTTTTGGCAGCTCTCAGAGTGCATTACAGCATATTGTCCTTAATATTTCATGAAGGGAAGACATGGAAAATGTGTCCTGCAATGGATCGCCCTTGGCATGGCTCTGGAGGGCTGCAGCGGAGGTGAACAGAAGGTCGGTCCCTGCCTGGCAGAAGAGGCCTTCTGATACTTAATGGGGTTGCCAGCCTCCAGGGGGGCCCTGGAGATCGGTGAAGACTTGTCCCCCTAGAGAAAATGGCTGCTTTGAA
>NW_015183125.1:0-991 GCF_001447785.1 Gekko japonicus
CTCGCACATCGCCACCACATGTGGTAAAAAGTCCCCACATACCCTTTACACTTCCAACATTCAGCTAAAGCAGAGCCATGTGAACAGCTGTCGAACAGAGCCTTCAAATCTCTGTCTTTGCTGTGTTTCAGCCTCCCCCCCAAACCAGTGCTGGTGTGAGCACTGGCTGAGGTGGACCAGGTGGAGGAGAAGGAGGAGATTGGATTTATACCCCGCCCCTCACTACCTAAAAGAGTCTCAGAGCGGTTTACAAACTCCTTTCCCTTCCCCTCCCCACAACAGACACCCTGTGAGGTAGGTGGGGCTGAGAGAGTTCTGACAGAAACTGCTCTTTCTTTCAAGAACAGCTGTGCCAGAGCTGCAGCTTGCCCAAGGTCATCCAGCAGGTGCAAGTGGAGGAGTGGGGAATCAAACCCGGTTCTCCCAGATTAGAGTCCGCACACTCAACCACTACACCAGACCAGATACCAGGGCCCATCCCTGTTTGTGAAATGATTGTGTTTCTTTTCTTAAAACTTGCAGATTTTACGCTGCAGTTAATGGGTCTCTCAATTTTGTTGCCTTATGGAGATGCATTATTTCAGAAGGTGGCAGTATTCAATACCGGTTATGTCTTGTTCCCCATGAAAACCTGGAACCGGCTGTACCCCCAACACAGTGATTGGGGGAGCGTTGGATTTGGAGCGTTGGATTTGAAGCCTCTCTGCTCATTTTGTCTTGGGCTTTTAATCATCCCATTCCCCCCAAAAAAAATGAGGGAAGGGGAGATCAACGGCTGGCTCCTGACCCTGATCAGCTGTGAGGCAGCTTCTGACCCGCCCCCAAAATATCCCACTTTACCTTTTACCAGCAGCAAGATAATGGGGCAGCGACCTTTCCATGTTGGGACATCAGAAGCCAACTCTCAGCTGATCTTCGCAATCAGCTGACCCCTTGGCTACAGCAACTCTGTGACCTTGGGGAGGAAAGAAGTAGCTTCCCAACTGCTGGA
>NW_015183126.1:0-938 GCF_001447785.1 Gekko japonicus
CTGATCACAAAACAGGGATCCTTCCCGTAAGCCTGGTACCCAAGGAAACAGACCCAGCTCCTGCCAACCTAGCCATTCGGTGGGAAGGGAACAGCGTTCCGTGCGCCTTGGTGTTTAGTCATGTCGGCCACGTGACCACGGAAACGTCTATACAGGCCAGCCTAAAGCATCCCTGACGAGTGTTTGTCCCACCGCTGCTTAAAGACTGCCAGGGAGGGGGAGCTCACCACCTCCTGAGGCAGCTGACTCCACTGTTGCACAACTCTGACTATTAAAAAGTTTTTCCTAAGAATTATAGAATCACAGAGTTGGGTGGGGCCATACAGGCCACCTCGGGTGTGCGGTGGCTCAAGTGGTTAAGACGCTGAGCTGCAGACCGGAAGGTCAGCAGTTCAGCAGTTTGAGACCCGAGTGCTGCATGACGGAGCGAGCTCCCGTCTGTGGTCCCAGCACCTGCCAACTGAGCCATTCGAAAGGAAGAAATTGCAAGTAGATAAACAGGTACTTCTTTGGTGGGAAGGTAACAGCGTTCCATGAGCCTCGGTGTCTAGTTATGCCCGCCATGTGACCACAGAAACGTCTTCGGACAGCGCTGGCTCTTCGGCTTGGAAACGGAGATGAGCACCACCGCCCCCTGGAGTCGGATTCAATTGGCTTTCGAGCAAGTGAAGCCTTTACCTATACAGGGCATTGAGTCCAACCCCCTGCTCCGTGCAGGACCAGCCTAAAGCATCCCTGACGAGTGTTTGTCCAGCCGCTGCTTAAAGACTGCCAGTGAGGGGGAGCTCCCGACCTCCTGAGGCAGCTGGTTCCAGTGTTCCACAACTCTGACTATTAAAAAGTTTTTCCTAAGTTTTTCCTTCCTGCCCTTAAGTTAAACCCATGACTGTGAGTCCTCTCCCTGTGGCCAACAGGAACTGCTGCTCCCTGCCCTCCTC
>NW_015183127.1:0-903 GCF_001447785.1 Gekko japonicus
GGACCAATTGCAGGGAGAGAGGAAAGGGAGGCATCTCTCCCACTTGCCCCTTAATGGCAAGGGAATGTAGCTAAGTGGTAGAAACCGGATTTGCACATAGGAAACTTGTGTGGGACCAATTGCAGGGAGAGAGGAAAGGGAATGCTGCTAAGTGGTAGAAACCGGATTTGCACATAGGAGGACGCAAGCTCAGACTCAGGTAGTGAAAGGGGGCCATTAAATCTGTGCCCAATGGCTGAACCAGACAAGATACTGGGAGTTTGATGTATGGGACTCTCAGCATCCCTCCCCCTTTTGCAGGGCTAATCCACAGGCCCCCAGTTTTCTGTGAATATCATGGTGTGTGGGAGGGAGGGATTTTAAAAGCTCCCATCATTTCCCCCAAATCCAAGTGCCCCCTGGGATCCACTATGGGGCCATTCACACAGGCACATCTGTCCGGCGTTCCCCACCCATACTCAACCCGTCATGTAGCATTTGCCTCCCGAGTTTAAAAGATACCTGGTGAAAGTGGTAGCAAGCCCTGGAGAGCCCCATTTATCCCGCTTCATTCTGCTTCCCGGAAGTGTGAACGCTAACCGCTAAAAGCCAGGAAAAGCCCGCATTAATAATGTGCGCCGGCTGTTTACGTTAACTGACCTCCTAGCCTCACTCCTAGCCAGGAAGGGGCAGGTGATTGCCTTGAAGAGGGGGTAGTGATGTGGCCGGATGTGCTAATGGTCCACAGCGGCCGGATCCTGTCCTATTTGCCACTGTGCCTAGGTGCCTATGCGCATAGGCATCTGCCACGAGGAAAATGCCATTTACAGCCACGCCTCCGGGCCAACAGTGTGAACGCTCCCTCGCGCCTCCTCCCAATATGGTCCTGCAGCAATCCACACAGTGCAATGGGGAAAACCCGGA
>NW_015183128.1:0-858 GCF_001447785.1 Gekko japonicus
CTTCCTTCCTTCCTTCCTTCCTGTCTTTTTCAGACCAACACAGTCCCCAAACAGTTCGGCACCAACAGGATTCTGTCAACAGACAGGCCCTCCTCTTTGCCACTTAGCTTTACCTCTCATCTCTAAGAGAGGAAGAATGGGAAGGCGGGGGAGGAGGGCGGGGAGATGGAATGTTTTCTCTGTGTATTATTGGGGGGGGGATATCTCACCAGTGCTGTGAGCAATAGATTATAGTAAATCAAATTGTGCAAACGCCCCCCCGGACTTCAAAAGTTCTTCTCTCGAGGAAAGAGGCTTCAGAATTCAGGCTGCGACCTGCCAATTTGTGAGCCAAAACCACTTTTTAAATTCTATCTCTCGGTGTGAAATGCGTCAGCCACGGAGCATGTCATTTGTTCCCTGAAACCCCACCTTTGAAAGCGTCAGTCAAAAAAAATAATCACAATAACAACCGTGTTCTCAAACAGGTACCGAAATGTCAGTAAATGTGCCGTAAGGGTATTTGCGTGTTCGGGGGGAAGGGAATGGGTGGGGTGAAGACCAGCGGGGAAGGCTGACTTTGGAAGGGGAGAATGTTAGGGTATAAATAAAATAGATTCATTAAATTCAACTAAATGACAACGGAGGCCCAAACTGGCTCACGTGGAACTGCAGCACTTTCAATCCACTTTCAATGCATTTCAGAGATCATTGGGAAGTGGGTTTGGCCTCTTCACACAGTAAAACCCTGTTGCAAAGTGCCTTGGAAGTGAATTGGAAGCAGGGTTGCCAGCTTCCACTTGGGAAATACCGAGAGATTCTAAACTGTAGTCTGAGGAGGGCAAGGTTTTGTTTTGAAGGAAGGAAGGAAGGAAGGAA
>NW_015183129.1:0-894 GCF_001447785.1 Gekko japonicus
AGACTCCTTCAGGAGTTTCACCGTGCCTTCCCGGACAAACCGGTAGGCCTTCCAGACTGATCGGGAGGTCTCCTGGAATGCCCGGGAGACTCTCCCGGAATGGGCGGGAGGGGGATTTTTGGGCGGGCAGGATGTCAGCTATGCTGCCATTAGGTTTATGGGTTTCAGTTCACTCGCTTGACCTGTGTACCAGCCAGGCCCGCATTCCATTCCCCTTGGCGCCTCTACTCCTTATTACTGACCTTGTAGCTCGCTCATGTAGTGTGCTAAAGTGATTGACTGTGGATCCTGACACCTGCTACTTAAGAGGTAGATGTGCAGCAAACTTCATCACGAACACAATTGCCAGGCAAACTGCCAAACACTGGTCGGGGCAGGACCTTGTCTGGAGCCGTTTCAGCCTCCCAGTCCACTCCTGCTCCCCACCCCAGCTTTGCTCTACAGGAACCAAAGCTCTGAAGTCCCCTTTTGCAGCTGCACGGAATATGTTGCTGTATAGAAGAACCCACAGGGATACTGTCCCAGATCGAGTTTAAAATCATTTGAAAAGAGGAAAGGTTTTTGTTGTTGTTGTCATCGTCACATTATTGTATGCATTCTTGTTGCTAGAGTCAAAACGATAAATATTGTTAAATCAGATTCATCTGTACCATTCATGGAGGAAATACAATGGGTGTCTGGAATCGGGTAATCCATCATTTGCTCAGTGGTAATTTGGTTTATAGCTCTGTAGGGGGTTGTGTCACAAAATAATCTAGGTTACAAATAGGCTTGCGTTGTGTTGGAATGAAATACCATTGACAGTGTACTTAACGTTTGTAAAAAACTATGATATTTTGCTTAAAGTATATATAAATATCTTGCTTTTCATAGGCAGAGAGAAGAGTTAAAGAA
>NW_015183130.1:0-873 GCF_001447785.1 Gekko japonicus
AGCTCTAGTGCGAAATCAGCCACAGTCTATCTTGGTGAATCCCAAGACAACGAAAACTTTGTATGGGTACTGTCAGCTGGTTCTGCCTATCTGTATACATAGGTTCAGTAGGAGGGAAGATCCCCCCATCAACCTTTGGCAGGGGGGCATGCTCCAGATTTACATAATCACTAAAGAAGGGCAGTGTTTATCACAAACCTTTTGTCGCAATACCCTTGGTAAACTATGAAAAGATTGCAAACAAGCTACTTTCCAACCCCCAGCTCCATCTGAAGCAGCAAAACAAAGATTGAGTCCAGTGGCACCTTTAAAACCAACAATGTTTTACTCAAAGTGCATGCTTTTGTGTGCAAAGCACACTTCTTCAGACAAATGGAATAAAATCTCTTCAAGGGTTACTTACAGGAAAAAAGCATAATGTAAGATTACTCAGACTTGTCTTGGGGGTACTGCTGGACTTTAGCTTCATTCTTACATCTTTTTGTTTACGCTAGCATTTATGTGCTAATTTGCTGCTATTCGTAGATCTTACCAGCCACCTGATCCAATTTCAGCTCTGCATATGCATCTTGGCTCTGAGTGGCCCCTCCTAATGGCTGCCCCCACCCTCTTTTTCCCTGTAAGTAAGCCTTGAGGAGATTGTATTCCATTTCTCTCAAGAAGTATGCTTTTCACACGAAAGCTTACACTTTGAATAAAACTTTTTTGGTCTTAAAGGTGTCACTGGACTCAAATTTTGTCATGTTGGAATACACTTGCCTTGGGTGGGAGCATAAATGATAGTCTGAACCGGCATGTTAACTAAGAAGGAAATGTGGCATAGCAGGCTACAAGCCTGCTTGGAAATAACCCAGTTGAAATCAGTGGGTATTT
>NW_015183131.1:0-893 GCF_001447785.1 Gekko japonicus
GGAGAATGCCCCGGAGGCCCAACTCAGACAACCACGAGGGGCAGCTGCCGCTTCCTTCTGAATAGTGGTTCCCGCTTGTAGCACCCACTGGCAATAGTTTGTCCAGATCAGTTGGGAGGTACCTGAAGTTCTGGGAGGCGGCGTGTCAGGAGGGCAGGGTTGGGAGAGGGGAGAGACTTCCGCGGGATATAATGCCACAGAGTCCGCCTTCCAAAAATGGCCATTTTTCTCCAGGTGAACTGATCTCTGTCACCTGGAGATCAGCTGTAATCCCGGAAGATCTCCGGCTGCCACCTGGAGGTTTGGAAGCCTACTCAGAAGGTGACATGCAGCCACTGCAACCTTCCCACCCACCCCCAGGAAAGGGCATAACGTGCCCTTTTCTTTATTTGGGGAAGGGGGCTGGTTCTACCACTTGAGACAGCACCCGCACAGTGCCTAGGACTCAGCAGACTTTGGGAGCAACACTTTTTTTTTTTAAGGGGCCTTGATCCCAAAGGGAAGGCAGTAACACCTGCTGGTGCACCACAGATGGTCAAAGGGTTGTGGTGAGTCCTCCTGGAGGTCCTCAGGCCTCAGCAGTTGCCTCTTGTTATTGTACCCTGAAACTGGGTTTTAGGTAATGGTAGAGGGAACAACTCGCAAACCTCTGTTCAAATCTCTTTGTGCATGCATGAACAGTACCACATAGAGAACTGGAGGTGTAGGTCTACTCTAGTTTTGGTTAGGGGTGCCACAGATTTTTGCAACAAATATGTTTCGACAGTCCATCTTATCATGTTCAACGGTAATAGTCAGTCACGAGTCAGTCACTGAGTCTGTCTGGTTCAGTGTTGGGAGACTGGAGTGTCCTGAATAGGTTTGTGTTAGTTTTTTTCCTCCAAACCACTGGT
>NW_015183132.1:0-739 GCF_001447785.1 Gekko japonicus
TGCAACTTGGAAGTCGTTGATTCTGCTCGTGATACAAGCAGTGGCCCCCAATCCAGCTTTATTGATAGGTCACATTTTCATCCCCAGCCACCACCCGTGGAGTAACATACATGCTACACACAGCCTACGGCCATACCACCCTCAACATACATGGTACGTACACACACCCACCAGATTTTTATCCTTATGGTGATGTGAGGTAGGTTAGGATAAAAGGCAGTGATTGGCCCAAGATCCTGCTGTGATGGGTAAGGTTAGGTAGGGGAGATCTCGCCCTGTTTGCAACCCAAGATGGGAATCACATCTCCGTCTTCATCAGAAGATTCATCGAACAAGTGTGAGGGGGCCTGGGTGAGGATCACGATGCAGATCAAGTGATCTCCCCAAATATGGATCAGTGGAGGATCCCTGACCTGGTTAGCCCAGACTAGCCCTATCTTGGCAGATCTTGGAAGCTAAGTAAGGTTGGCCCTGCTGCTTAGTATTTGAATAGTAGACCTCCGGGAAAGTCCAGGGTTGCTGTGCAGAGACAGGCAATGGCAAACCACCTCTGCATGTCTCTTGCCTTGAAACACCCTAAGGGGTCACTGTAAGTCAGCTGCGACTTGACAGCACTTTCCACCACCAAAGCTATTTTGAGAGAAATGTAAAGGGCACTTTCAGCCGCCCACAACTGTTCTCACAAGGAAAGTGCACAAGCTCCTTGTGATGAACTAGGTGAAAACCGGTCTGAGTGTAG
>NW_015183133.1:0-883 GCF_001447785.1 Gekko japonicus
GCCCAAATAGGACAAATTAGAACCCGGCCCATAGTTCACCAGTTCGGCCAGATCTAGAGTTAGTTTTTTCAAGAGAGGGTGCACCATCACGTCCTTGAGTGCCCCTGGGAACCACCCCTCAAAGAGGGACATGTCGACAATCTCCCTCAGGACACCTCAAAACCCCTCGTGGCCCGCTTTAATGAGCCAGGAAGGGCACGGGTCAAGGCTGCATGTGGTTGGGCATACAGTCATGAGCAATCTGTCAACTTCCTCCAGACTGAGCAGGCTGAAATAATCCAAACCCAAAATCGAGGACGTGCAAGGGGTCTCGAGTTCACTCACTGTTTCAACTGTGGTGGGGAGGTTGCGGCAGAGCACCAATACTTTATCTGTTAAATAGCTCGCAAATGCCTCACAGTCAATATCCAATTCCCTAGTGTTTGGTCTGCCCTGTGGCAGAGCTGCCCTGAACCTGGGGTGGTCTTTCCCATGACACACATTAAAATAACCTCTGAACCTCCACAAAGATTGCCCTCATAAGGCCAGGCTTGGCTTAAACAGTGGCTTTTGCTAGGAGGCTAAGAGAACCTCATTTTGGCTGGGAAAACTCAGGCCAAGAGAAGCTCACCAGGCTGGCTGCACTGTCAAACATCCTCCATGCGAGCAACCCCCACCACTCTTCTCTCCTATCAGCTCAGTCCAAAAAGGACTAGAATGGAAAAGTCTCTGCCCTTGCATCTTCTACTGACCAAATGGCTAGTCTTTTGTCTATCAAATGTACAGGCAGGCAGGGACAAAGAGCCTCTGGTCTGTGCTATTGTCATGAATGAAGTATGTTGCATGTTTCTAGCCCCAACTTCTATTTCACTTATATGTCAGGAAATTCCTTTGGAATAATCCT
>NW_015183134.1:0-822 GCF_001447785.1 Gekko japonicus
GGGTGGGGAGCTTTCTTTTCTCTTTAACCGATGCGCTTATTTGAACTCACGTTCATAATTGGTCTTCAGACCTCGTTTTAAGCTTCGTTTCTGCCGCTCAACCTCCTGCGCTTGCCCCAGCCGGCGTCGCTTAATTCCATTCGGTCTCACAGCATGAAGAACCTTCGGGACGGAGAGGTGCCTCAATTCCCCAACATCGCGCCGGTGAAGAGGCAACCTCTCGAGAGTCCCATGGCCAGAGCCCCTTCAACCGGGTCCCTGGGGGGGTAACGATCCTGCGCATCCCCTCCTTCTGCTGGAGTGCAGCTTCACCCCCAGGAGGTCCGGGAGGTGAGTCTGCTAGCGCTCTGCCATCAACCGGAAATTACAAGATGATACAGTCAGTCATATTTTGGTCTAGTTCAGACAAACCTTTATATAAAATTTGTAGCCATTTCTGAAATTGCGTCCACAGGGGAGGAATAAATTCTACTGTGATCAGGTATTCAAGGATAGGATCCCTTTTTGTCACATATGTGGTGTTAATCGGTTTTTGCGAGGCATTGTTTAATTTGTTAGTTACCCAGTACATGAGGAACTGGTCCCATAATTTGCGGTACCATAGGTGAAGTGTGAGTGGATTAGGATCATTCCAACAGGAGGCTATTGATGTACGTGCTGCATACATCATCACATCCAGGGTCTTTTTATGTTCGTGTTTTTCTATGCTTATTGGCCAATGTCGAAGAAAGAGGTTTTCAGGACGTATTGGTATGTCTATGTTCAGAATCTTTTTCATCGTTTGTTTTATTTTATTCCAAAAGGCAGAAATGACAGTGCATT
>NW_015183135.1:0-895 GCF_001447785.1 Gekko japonicus
TTACCTGGGCCTCAGCAGCCCTGCTGTCTCCACAATTTGGGCTGTTCAAGGTCCAGCCAGTGTGGCATGGGCCCTTTAAGGCCCAGCAGCCAAAACAAATGGCTGACTCTGGCCTGATGCTAGGAGGGTGAGATTGCGATTGGGCAAAGGTCGTGTCAGTGGCCTCAGCTCTGCCCCGCACACAAGACTGAGTATTTTCATGAAAGGGAGAGAATGTATGGGGCATCAAAGGCAGAGACACAGGCCGGGGAGGAGGCAAACCTGAGTATCCCCCAAACAGTGGTCAGGATAATCAGGAGGAAAGCAGGAAGAACAAGGTGCTGTGAGCCCCCTCCTCTCTCCAGTTCTGAAGCACTGTAATCTCTGAAGAGGGATTAAGAAAAAGTAGTGCTGCCAAGTCCCCCCCCCCAGTGTACAGGGATCCCCCCGCTCTAAGGGTCCCCAATCTGCTGGTCCGTATCCAGCCGACGGGGGAAACCCCACCCCCGAAGTGGCCAGATCGGGCCGACATGCCCAGCGTAATGACGTAGCCCGGAAGTGACGTCATCATGCTAGGCACGTCGCCGGGCGATGCTCTGGCAATCGGCCTGAAAACTCTATGGTACCATAGAGTTTTTCAGGCCGATTGCCAGAGCATTGCCCAGCGACATACCCAGCGTGATGATGTCACTTCCGGGCTATGTCATTGCAGCGCGCACACAAATGTCCCGGCTGGGGACCCAAACTCCCCCGCTAAACAAAGGTAAGCACTTGGCAACCCTAAGAAAAAACAAGGCAGAGAGTGGCAGTCTGGAAGGGGCAGGAACCAAGATCCTAGTGCACTCACATGCTAAAAAGCATTAAAGTGGAAAGAGTAATCAGCAATTCATCCTTGTTACTTCATTATGCAGAGTAG
>NW_015183136.1:0-924 GCF_001447785.1 Gekko japonicus
GAGTAAACAACGGGCAGTTTAAGAGAATAAGATGAACAGAGTCAGGCTCTTTGCAGAGGCATCTGGGGAATATTGCCTCACTAGAAATAAGGCCCGTTGTGAAAATAAATACAATGGGATCTAGAAAGAGGCTCTGGGAGAGTGCTCTGGCTTTGGGCAAACAGTGTCTGCTTTTAAAACATGAACCTGGGACCTGCACACCACCAGAATATAGCAGATTCCATATGCAACTGACATTCCAACTGCCTTGCGGGGGGGGGTGGAGTTTGAGGTGTGGAATGGAGTGAAGTCCAATCAGCTTCCATATGCAAAAGACCAGGTTGTCGCAGCAGTTGTGGTGTGGGCGGGACCCGGGCTTTGCCTTCTGATTGGTGGCGATATATGCTGAGGAGCAGTGCCATCAGCCATACACTAAGGGAGTGCATTTTAGAATTAGAACTTTGGCACCCACCATTCAATTACCGTATATATAAGGAGAGATAGGAGATAGCCCTACCATTGCTGTCAGGTGGCTATCGAGCCTCTGCTTGAAAGCCCCCAAAGGAGGAGATGGGCGGTACAGTATCCAGAAACTTCCAAGCTCTCATTTCCATCTCCCAGCCCCAGGTTTGTTCTCCTAACGGAGGAGAGAATGAGAAATCTAGGACCAAAATGCAAATGCTGACCCTGTTCATCTCACTAATACCTTGCTTATATTATGGTCGCCGCCTTTCTTCTCTGGCCCTGTTCCTGTGCATAATACTATAATAATATTAAATAACTCTTAGCCGTTGTGTCTTATGGCCGGGGTCCGACATACCTACGGGATCGCCTTTCCCTGTATATACCCCAGAGAGCACTACCGTCTGGGTCTCAAAATTGGCTGACCCTCCCTGTCCTGAGGGAGGCCAGGCTAACTACTAGGGCTGGGGCCTTTTCGGTGGT
>NW_015183137.1:0-894 GCF_001447785.1 Gekko japonicus
AAGAAAACAATGAGTCGACAGGAAAAAAAATGGCGCTGAGGAAGCTTCCTTTAGGTGCTGGCCAAACGTCATCTCCAGGATTGAAACCGGAAGCCAGTACAGACTTTTTAGCCATGTTAGTTGTAGCATTGCGACCCCTGCTGGACCAAATGACGAATCTCAACCAAAACTTTGAAACACTCCAAAAACAGATGGTAAAGAACTCTAATGCAGTCAAAAAGTTGTTTTTAAAACATCTGCGCTTGATCAAAAAGTGGAGCAACTACAAAAAGAAAGAGCCTCTGATAAAGAACAAATCCTTAGGCTTCAAGCAGAAAAATCAGCCTATGTGCTTCCAAGGTGTTCCTGAACAAAGCGATGAGAATCTCAAAGAAATCTTGACTCAAGCATTATCCTCAATGACAGGTATGAAATTTGAAGATTTATTAAGCGATCTGGATGTGATCTACAGATCATACCATGAATACATAAAGAAGAAAAACCTGCTTGGGGAAAGTATGGTCAGTTTCTCGAAAAGGTCTACAAAAGACACGGTTCTTAAAGCTGCTAATGGAAACATCTTGAAGATTAAAGATTTGGAAATAAGAGTTCTAAAGGATGTACCATTTGTAATCAGAAAGAAGCGAAGGCATTACAAAGATTTAACTGTATTTTTACAAAAGAAATCAATAAACTACAGATGGCTTTTACCGGAAGGATTAACATTCAAGTACAAGGATTTAAAAGAAAAGATTGACTCCGTGGACAAAGCAAAACGATTTTTGGAGAAAGTTCAAGGACTACCAAAGGGAACAACAACAGAAGAAGAGAAGAGTCATCAAGAAGGAGAATGCAGCTCACATGGTTCAAGAAGTTCAGGATCGATTACAACCAGTTCATCTGAAGAAGATTCCC
>NW_015183138.1:0-863 GCF_001447785.1 Gekko japonicus
AGGGCTGGCTGGGGAGGCGCTGGTAGCCTACTCGATCTCGCAGGCACGATCCTGTGCCGCCTGGCTTGACTTGGGCTGCTCAACCGCCCGGGGAGGGGGGGATAAGGAGTGTTACCAAGCACGGCATTGCTCCCATTCCTATTGAATCGCAAGATGACAGTGGCAAGAAAGTTCTCTTAACACCAGCCGGGGCTTGTTAAAGCAACTAGAGGCAAGAATTACTTGCTACAGATCTCTCCCCACTCCTTTCCTCCTCTGTTTTTTTAAACAGACATAACTTGTAATGCAGTCTTTTTAAAGGGTTCCAGAGGAGATTCGGGAAATTACAGCCCAGTCAGTCTGAGGTCAATACCGAATAAGTTGGTGGAAACCGTTATTAAGGAGAGAAATAATAGGCACATTAATGAACAAAACTATTGAGGCAGACTTAGCATGGGTTCTGTAAGGGAAGATCTTGTCTCAGTAACCTGTTAGTGTTCTTTGAGGAAGTGAACAAACATGTGGACAAGGGGGACCCAATAGATGTCGTCTTCCTTGACTTCCAGAAAATTTTGGATTAAGTTCCTCCTCAAAGGCCCCTAAGTAAGCTCAGTAGTCATGGGATAAAAGGACATGTCCTCTTGTGGATCAAAAACTGGCTAATTAATAGGAAACAGAGAGTGAGTATAAACGGGCAACTTTCACAGTGGAGGGTGGTAAGCAGTGGGGTACCGCAGGGATCAGTACTGGGTCCGATGCTTTTTAACTTGTTTATTAATGCTTTGGAGGATTGTGAGGGATCTGTCAAGGATGGGCGAGTGGGCGTCAACGTAGCAATTGAGTTTCAGTGTGGCCAAGTGATGCACCTTGGGGCCAAAAATCCT
>NW_015183139.1:0-958 GCF_001447785.1 Gekko japonicus
TTGTGAGGATAAAATGGAGGAGAGCAAAACAAGACCTGGAGACCAAGGGCCCTAGGAGGAAAGGCTGAGGGACTTCTTGGGAATGTTCAGTCTGGAGAAGAGGAGGTGGAGGGGGGACAGGATGGCTCTCTTGAAGTATCTGAAGGGCCGTCCCTTAGAGGAGGGCAGGGAGCTGTTCCTGTGAGCAGCAGAGGAGAGGACTCGCAAGAATGGGTTTAAGTTATGGGTGGGAAGCAATGTTCCCTCTAAGCTGTGGAGTCTTGTGAGCAAAGATTCTACTTTGTGAGCGACTGGCATTAAAGCTGTGAGTGAGCGATTTGGCTACTGTATAAATGAGTTTGCTCTGGAGCCCTCCTTCCTGAGCAGAGATAAAAAATGTGTGAGCCGGAGGCGAAAAAACTGTGAGCTAGCTCACACTCACTCAGCTTAGAGGGAACACTGGTGGGGAGGTACCGGCTGGATATTTTTGTTGCTGTTCAGTCACACAGTCAAGTCCGACTCTTCACGGGTAGTGTAGAGAACTTTGTTGGTCTTGAAGATGCCGCTGGACTCAAACTTTCTCCTGTTGATTCAGACCAACATGGTGACCCACCTGAATCTGTCCCGGCCTCGATGCACCAAGGGTCTGACTGCTCTCTTGAAGTTTTCGAAGGGCTGTCAGAGGAGAGGAGAGGACTCGCAAGAATGGGTGGAAGTTATGGGCGTGGAAGATACCGGCTGGGTCTTAGGAAAAACTTTTCTTGCAGTCAGAGTTGTGCCACAGTGGAATCGCCTGCCCGGGGAGGGGGTGAGCTCCCCCTCCCTGGCAGTCTTTAAGCAGAGGCCGGACAAACACTTGTCAGGGATGCTCTAGGCTGATCCTGCATTGAGCGGGGGCTGGGCTAGATGACCTCTATGGCCCCTTCGATTCTGTGTAAGCCACTTAGGGCCCCCATTGGGGGGAAAGGTTGGGTATAAA
>NW_015183140.1:0-909 GCF_001447785.1 Gekko japonicus
ACCCCGCCCTCCCTGCTGAAGCAGGCTCAAAGCAGCTTATATTTGAGGCATATTAGCATTCCACTTTATAACAGCTTCGAATACAGTGTTGTTGTTGTTTTCAGTCAAAAAATGCTAGTCCCAGGTCCAGGAACTGATCCAAGATGAAGGGGAATTTCAGACAGCCGATATGTTCTGTTTTAGGAACTGTTCACTAATGGTTTCTGTACTGACATTTCAGACAGAACTGTTTTAGTAACGGTTCCGTAATGGAACATATTGACCTTTTCAGACACAAATACTCCTGTCCTGTTAGGGAAGCGTTCCTGAGCCGTTTTACCTGCAAACTGATTCCAAGCGGTCTTCAATTTTCAATACGGTTCCTGAAGTGCTATGGGGTGCTGTGTAAAATGCCCCCATAGTGCTTCCTCAGATGACGAGGTTTTCCCACCCTTTTTCACCCGCGCGGGCGATCTCCATCTTTTTTTAAATGTTCTTTTAAGAGTGCTCTAGCACTATAACAGAACACCAAAACAGCACAATAGCGACCCCATTGGAATACCTGGACCACTGAGATACATGAGATCACTACATCTGGGGAGAACAGGGATTTCAATGGAGTACAATGCCATGAAGTCCTCCTTCCACAGCATTCACTATATGCCTGGGAACTGATATCTGCAGGCAGGAGATAAGCTGTTACTCTGCAATGGTCCCTCTAAGCTGTGGAGTCCTGTGAGCATTAGAACTGTGAGCAAGTTATTTGGCTACTGCATAAATTAGTTTGCTCTGGAGCCATTCTTCCTAAGCTAAAACAAAAACGTGTGAGCTGGGCTAAAAAACTGTGAGCCAGTTCACACTAACTCAGCTTAAGAACACTGGCTGGAGGCATGGCATATCAAAATGCTGGTCATTAAAAGGAGGATGCTG
>NW_015183141.1:0-910 GCF_001447785.1 Gekko japonicus
AAGTTAGTGCATGAGTTGTTTTTTCTAAACTAAAAAATCAGCATTCAGGTTAAATTGCCGTGTTGGCACTTTGCGATAAATACGTGGGTTTTGGGTCGCAGTTTGGGCACTCGGTCTATAACAGGTTCGCCATCACTGTGATAGAGCATCCCTGACAAGTGTTTCCTCTGCTTAAAGACTGCCAGTGAGGGGGAGCTTACCACCTCCCTAGGCAGCTGATTCCACGGTTCAACGACTCTTTCTGTAAAGAAGTGTTTTGTGATATCCATCCAGTACCTTCCTGCCCTTAATTTAAACTCATTATTGTGATTCCTCTCCTTTGCTGCCGACAGGAGCAGCTCCCTGCCCTCCTCTAAGTGACAGCCCTTCAGATACTTAAAGAGAGCCATCATGTCCCCCCTCAACCTCCTCTTCTCCAAACTGAACATTCCCAAGTCCCTCAGCCTTTCCTCATGGGGCTTGGTCTCCAGGCCCCCGATCATCCTCGTTGCTCTCCTCTGCACCCGCTCCATTCTGTCCACATCCTTCTTGAAGTGAGGCCTCCAGAACTGCACACAATACTTCCAGGTGCGGCCTGACCAATACAGTGTACAGTAGGACTATAACGTCTTGCTATTTGAATGTTATGCCTCTGTTGATACTCCCCAAGACGGCATTAGCCTTTTTTTGTCACTACATCACACTGTCTGCTCATAATTAGCTTTTGGTCCACCCATACCCCACATCCAGAATGCATGTTCCTAATTTTTGTTACCCAGCTGTAGAACTTGGCACTTATCCTTGTTAAATTGGATCTTGTTCACATCCCCCCCAATTTTCCAGTGTGTTCAGATCTCATTGAATACTATCTCTGTCTTCTGGTGTATTTGCTGCGCCTCCCTATTTGGTGTCATCTGCAAATGTAATGAGT
>NW_015183142.1:0-880 GCF_001447785.1 Gekko japonicus
GCTGCACGCTTCTTTTTTTGGAGAGTAGGTTAAATTTAAAAAAAAATCTGTGATTTGAATTAAAGGAAAAGTTGAAGAAATTTGTGTGTATGTATATGCATGCTCAGAAAAAATATATAAAGTGATGTTAAAAATATTTACTATGAAAATTCTTTGAAGAGAACTCCTGTAGTATAAAAGAAGAAATAAATGACTGCCAAAACCTGAATGTATCATACTGGAAACCTCTTGGTAACTTCATTAAATGTCATTACTGATACTCCCCTGCCCCGAACAGGAAGGATCCTCACCTTCCTGCATCAGTTCTTTTGCCTTATCCCACCCCATCATGCCTCATGGCAGCAAGGATCCAGGAGGGGATTCCCATTGTCTCCCACACCACCAGTAGCTGGGAGAAAGCTGAACCACCACCACCACCACCACCACCACGCCTTATTGCCCTGCTCCAAGCAGTCACTTGGTTGGCTTGGCTGGAGATCCATTCTTGGCTCTATGGAATCAACAAATTCAAAACCACTTCTGTTGATCTCAGTAACCTTCCAAGGCTTAGGATCTACTTGGTACATCACTTTGAGGAACTTATGAATGGTTGCTAGTAGCTCAACAAAAGTCTTTCTGGGCCCAGATGGAATGAAGTCAGCCAGATGAGCATATAGGTTGGACCCACAGCTTCTGTTTCATTAGTGGTGGAGTTTTCCTCTGGTGTGAGGAACTTTCCAACGATTCTTCCAGCACAGCAAGGAGTACTTGCATCAAAGGAAGGTTCCTAAGCATGGGACCTTTGGATCGCAACACATTGGCTCGCCCACACTTGATTTGGGAGATATGTGGGATGATGATCATGAGCAATGAAGGCTTCGAGAGCCAGTTTGGTGTAGTG
>NW_015183143.1:0-869 GCF_001447785.1 Gekko japonicus
GCTGATGCATGCTGGTTCCTAAAGATACCTGCCATGTTATTTCTGGATGGCCCCCTCCCCATGCATAGATCTCAGCAAGCCAGGGATCCCTGACCCTGTTTAGCTGGAGGGCATTTGGGGGAATTCTGAGAACGGGTCAAGGGCATAACAAAATGGCTGACACGGAGGGGAGGGAACAAACCACAAAATGGTTGCCACAGGGACCGGGTCCAATCACAAGAGGTCAGGAGGTTCAGCAAAATATTACGAGGTTGTAAGCCAAACATCTTTCTGCGATGGAGGCAATCACAGGAACGAAAATTATGCCTCAGAGAGCCAGCTTGGTGTAGTGGTTAAGTGCGCGGACTCTAATCTGGGAGAACCGGGTTTGATTCCCCACTCCTCCACTTGCACCTGGCTGGATGACCTTGGGCATGCCGTAGTTCTGATAAGAGATTTTCTTGAAAAAGAGCAGTTTCCGTCAGAGCTCTGTCAGCCCCAGCTACCTCACAGGGTCTCTGTTGTGGGGAGGGGAAAGGAAAGGAGTTTGTAAGCCGCTTTGAGACACCTTTGGGTAGTGAAGGGTGGGGCATAAATCCAATCTCCTCCTCCTCCTCCTCCTCTTCTGAAGCAACTTCTGCTCCACCAAAGTGGAAGAAAGCCACGGTTGGCTCTTTGTTTTGGAGAAGAAACACTACAGAGGAGCAATCGGGCAACAAGAAATATACTGGCCGGGCGCCTTGCTGGGGATTGCTGGAGTAAGCCACAGCCCTCCATGTGCCAAGAGACTGCTGACGGCGTCCTCCTCCTAGGGCCTAGCCTGATACCCACAAGATTTCTCAGCCACCCTATCCCTGCTGCCACCACAGTGGGTTTTCTAAGCTTCCTTT
>NW_015183144.1:0-930 GCF_001447785.1 Gekko japonicus
GAGCTGCGTACATTCCACATTTCTCCCCAGTGTGGAAGTTTTATGCACGCAGCCAGAAGGGCTTCTATTCCAGACAGGGTGTTCAGAAATATGACCACTCCACAGCAATGTTCCCTCTAAGCTGTGGAGTCTTGTGAGCAGAAATTCTACTTTGTAAGCTACTGGCACTAAAGTTGTGAGCAAGTGATTTGGCTGCTGTATAGATTAGTTTGCTCTGGAGCCCTCCTTCCTGAGCTAGGACAAAAATGTGTGAGCCGGAGGCTAAAAAACTGTGAGCTAGCTCACACTAACTCAGCTTACGCTGTGGCACTCCACAATACTCCCACCTTCCAAAGATATCCACGGTTTGCGTAATTCTACTTGCATTTCAGAGGAGTGCCAAGTAACTGCAGTCTCACCACATCCCCACGACATGTCAGAACAGTCATATAAATTGCTGCTAGATTTGAGTCCAGTAGTAGAGACTGACAAAAATTTCACGGTATAAGCTTTCAAGCATCAACGCTCCCTTTGTCAGATAGCAGACAAATTGCCACTGTGCATATCAGCGGCAATTGACCTGGCCTTTTTGTTTCTCCTTAGGGACCTCCTTGAAGGAAACTGCCTGCTGACATCTAAAACTGTAACCAAGCCTGGCCTTTATCTCAGCAAACCTCTTTCAGATCCTGCAGAAAACTGGAGCCAAATGAGAACGACACACCCTTTAGTTCTATGCAGTTTGAAACCAAACGTTTCAAACTGGATCCACACAACTGTGCCCCTAGACCCCTGCTCCTCAGGGGACCTTTGGGTTTCAAAGGGCAAACTGCTCTGGGTACTGGAGGAAGTTTCAAAAACAGGTTACGAGACATCACAGGTCTACAGGCTTCCAAGAAAACAAAACGCCCAACATCTTACAGAGTTGATGTTGGGATTCTTTTTGAGTAAGTC
>NW_015183145.1:0-1046 GCF_001447785.1 Gekko japonicus
TGGGGCATTACTCCCCCTTGTACAATCTCTTGTACAACATCTTTAAAAGGGGATAATATTTGTTCTTCAAACTTATGATACACCTCTATTGGTATGCTATCAGGTCCTGGTGACTTATTTTTTTTCTGTTTTTTAATTGTTTCGATTATTTCAGCATCTGTTATTGGGCTATTTAATATACGTTTTTGGTTTTCATTGAAGGTCTTAGTATTCCATTTTGATATGTAATCTTTTGTTCTTTGAGGATTAAAGAATTCTTGCTGATACAATTTTCCATAGAATTTTTCAACTATTTGTTTAAGTTCACTATTAGTAGTTTTTTCTTTTAATTGATCATCCCTGAGTGCTTTAATCAGCTTGTTCCCTTGTTCTTTTCTTATTTTATATGCCAACCATCTAGAAGGCTTATTAGCATGCTCGAAAAAGTATTGCTTGGCATATTCTAGTTTTCTGGCTAATTCTTGTGTTAAAGTCAAGTTTAATTTATGTTGCAACAAGTTTAGTTTTGTCTTGAGTTGCTTGCCGTCTCTACTTTTTTTCATTTTTTCTTCTTCCTGTTTCACTTGATTTATCAGCTTCATACATTCATTCTTACGTTGTTCTTTCTCCCAGGCTTCCTCGGTTATAAATAGGCCTCTCAAATATGCTTTAAAAGTGTCCCATATTATTAGTGTTGATGTTTCAGATCAGGTGTTGTTTTCAAAAAATTCTTTGAGATTTTTTTTGTTTTTCCCCACAAATTTTTCTTTATTCATCAGTCTTTTATTCATAAACCATCTTAGTTTCTTGTCAAGTCCTGATATTGTCAACTTGACTGGGTTATGATCAGCAAAGGTGGACGGAAGTATTTCCGTTTCTTTAACTTCATTGATTAAGACAGTTGATATCCAAATCATGTCAATTCTTGACCATGATTTGTGTCTATTTGAGAAGAACGTAAAATCTTTCTTTTCCAAATTTCTCACTCTCCAGATATCTACTAGGTTTTGTTCTTCGACTAGTTCTAGAAAAGACTTGGGAAGTATATTGCCCCATCTTTTATTTTT
>NW_015183146.1:0-875 GCF_001447785.1 Gekko japonicus
CATAATTAAAAGATGGCATAAAAACTCAGGGTAGAGAGCAGGATACAAACATGTTGGGACATAAGAGAATAGTGTATTAAACATTCAATAATAGGCCTTTCTTGCCTGGGGAGTGGTATTACACAGCCCCAGTCCCAATTTTCAACCCCCAAGGAAATGAGGAGGAGGAGAAAAAAATGGCACAGTGCTGCAAACTTTCAGCACTGAAGGAAGCATGTCTAGGCAATTCATAACCTGATAGGTATTCTTAGAAAAATATACTCAAGCAGAGATTAAATCAGCAGAGCAATGAATGAGAGTTAGAGACCATTTCCGCAGTAGTGAAATTCCTCACATTGCTGGTTTTAAAACTGTGTGTTATGTGACATTTTTCACAGTAGATTTTTCCTCACCAGGCGCAAACCCAAAGTTTTCTCCTTACTCCACATTTTTGGAATTCCCAGTTTTAGCGAGTTCTGAAAATGCAGTGTAAGAAGGAGAAAACTTTGGGTTTTTGCCTGGTGAGGAAAAATCTACTGCAGCAAATTCCACATAGGGCGCAGTTATAAAAAACGTCAATGTGGGGAATTTCACTACTGCGGAAATGGTCAATGTGTATGTTTGAAAAAATAGCTTTACTTAAACTAATATGGGGAAAAGGTGCATGGGATACAAAAATAACAGATACTAGGTTCCTGCATGTTTACTGCTAGGACATTACTACAATAATGGCACCTCTTCTTTTCCAAGCAAGGATAAAGGAAGGAAGAGACCCCAATATGCTAAATAGCCAATACATTGATTTCCAATCACAAGGCTAAAGTTCAGGTCACTTTACTAAGACCTCCTACAACATTCTTGGGCTTCCCTCACTTAGTAACAGATCGGGTACAATA
>NW_015183147.1:0-885 GCF_001447785.1 Gekko japonicus
CACTGAGACTCAAAGAGGATTGTGGTTAGGGAAAGGCATGAACCAGAAAATGTGGTTCATGTTGGTTCTTGGCTGAACTATGAACTGAATCGTGGCCCCGCAAACCCCACTGAAATGGACTGCAGTCCTTTTAAAATGGGGTTTGCAGAAAGCCCGAAAAGTAGCTGAGTAGCAAGGAGCAGCTTGCTCCCCATTGTTCCTAGCTAGACCTGTGATTTGATTTTTACTTATATATTTAAACATTTAGATCTTGCCTTGCAGTATGTTTGAGGTGGCTAGCACCATTAAAAATGTGGGTATAATAAAATGAACTGTTAAAATTACACAAATGTAACCACTAGGTTCTACCAACTTTTAGATGGCATTCTCTTGTTGACACTACGTCAACAAGAGAATGCCATCTAAAAAACAATGGTTTTAGGTTGGGTTTTTTTTACCGTCACAGTTGACTTATGGTGACCCTGTAGGGGTTTGAAGGCAAGAGAAGTTCAGAAGTGGTTTTGCCATTGCCTGCCTCCATGTCATGCCCCTGGTATTATTTGGAGGTCTCCCATCCAAATACTAGCCAGGGCCAACCCCATTTAGCTTTCAAGATCTGCCAAGATCAAGCTAGCCTGGGCTATCCAGGTCAGGCCTCAAGGCAGATTACACAGTGTAAAACATTGCCATCAAATAGCATTAGACATCTAATAAACAGGGCAGTAGGGCTAGGATTACAAAAATGAGAAGCCATGCAAAAAAGTATCAAATATGTTACATCCAGCAATGCAGAAGATGGAATTACAAAGTAGAAAACAATACAATAAGAAGAGGATAAGACACATAACAGATAGCTAATATGCAGCATACACCATAGCACAGACTATAGTCCTATTCCCTGTAGAA
>NW_015183148.1:0-869 GCF_001447785.1 Gekko japonicus
TCCAACTCTGTGGTTCCGTGATTCTCTCTCGAGCCTTTTTGACTCACACCTGACAAAAGGAATCCTAACTTCTACAAAGTTATGCTACTGCATTAAGGATAACAGCCATTCTGGTCCTACCCAGCTGATACATGAAAGAATGTGGTTGTTGTTTTTTCCATTTTCTTTAAACAGATATTTATCCCCATTTTACAAGGCCTGGCTGTGGCTTCGAATAAGTGTTCCCTGGATAGCGATAATTTTAAGTATCCCCTTATGGTAAGTTACACTCCTTGCCTTTTTCCTTTTCCTGCCTCTGTTTCAGATGCTGACAGTCTGTGCGGTCTTGAAGTTCTCTCTGTGAGGTGGTCCTCCTGGGCCAAGGCTGTGCCACTTCCGACGGCCGGCAGGGCCCCTGCTGGATTAAATGCATGCAGAGCCATCTCCTGCATGTTGGACAATAGGCATATTGGGGGCAGGCTAGAGCGGAGTTCTTTTAACATGGAAGGTAGCCGTGTCAGTCTGCAGTTGAACAACGAGGGCTAGGTCCAGTCACACCTCAGAGACCAACAAGATGTTTGGGGTAGAAGGTTTTGAGAGGATATTTCTACTCTACAGTGTCTGATGAAGGGAGCTTTTACCCTGAAGCTCTCATTGGTCTCTAAGGTGTTGCTGGACTCGAGTCTCACTGTTCTTTTGGCATAGTCCCACTGCCGGACCTCCTGGTGGCACCTGGTATTTTTGGCCACTGTGTGACAGTGTGTTGGACTGGATGGGTCATTGGCCTGATCCAACATTGAGGAAGAAGAAGAGATTGGATTTATACCCCGCCTTTCACTCGGAGTCTCAGCACGCCTTACGAACTCCTTCCCCTCCCCATAACAGACACC
>NW_015183149.1:0-893 GCF_001447785.1 Gekko japonicus
GCAACTTGACAGCCCTTCACACATACACAGAACCATTTTCTCCATAGTTTAATGCATCGTGTGTCATGCTGTATGCTGCGTTTCAGATTTCTACAATTCTCGTCCTGTCATATTGCTTATTAGATCATTCATCCTACTGGTTGCACTGACTTACACCATGTACCCGTCCTTGAGTCTGGGTGAGAAAGGCCAACTACAAATAAAGTAAATAAATAAAAACTTCAGGATCCTACGAAATGGGGGCAGGACTCACAACACTGCCGTTTTTTTCCTTACAATGAGGCAAAAATGTGCAAACGGAAAAAATAAATCCCTCTGGGGGAAAAGAGGCTGAGGGTCATTTTGAAGTTGACTTTTTTCAGACATTAAAAGCATGGAGGGCAGGATACAAATCAAATGAATTAATAAATAAATAAATAATGCTCCATGGGCAGGTTTTCCATACCTGCTCCATTGAAGTAAATGGGAGCGGCATCGTAAGCAAGCAGGCAAAAGCCCTTTGTCACTTGAATTTGATCTGAATGTTGCCCATTATCTCCACCACTTTAGGCTATGTTTGATAAAGCTTTCGCCATGTCAAATCAGGGACCAGACTACAAGTAACTGTTGGCTCTCCACTAATGAGAACTTCTGTAATGTTCACCAATAAAAGCAGCTTGTCTGTTTAGCAATGGGACCAAAACTAAACAGCGATGTTCGGACAGCACACAAATGTGCACATGGATGCATGCACAGACACAGAGCCCCTTGCTGTCTTCACAGTGTGTGTGTGCGTGTGTGTTTGCCATCAAGTTGCAGCCGACCTATGGATAGTCAAGGCAAAAGACAAACAAAGGCCATTTGCCATTGCCCGCTTCTTTGCACTGACCTTGGTACTCCTTGGTGGTGTTCCC
>NW_015183150.1:0-744 GCF_001447785.1 Gekko japonicus
TGTCTGATTTTCTGTCAGAATTCATCTCTCAATTTGGCCTTTTTGGCCATTGTGGTTTTAGTCTACAATGTCAAAGAACTACTACTACTTTTGAGTGTTCAGTTTGAACAACCGAGCTCCCCAAATTCTCCAGCACCCTTGTTCAGGAAATATTTACTGGCAATCCCCACACCCCGAACATTTTGACAGAAGATAGGGAATTTCACCAAAGCACTTAAAGACTACTCAAGCTATTAAGCAACCATTCCATGGGCACCACACACAATTCCTCACAGGGCCCTGGCCTGACCACAAAAAAAATGGTCAAACGCCTTGTCGATCTCTTAAAGCCCAAATGAAGCCAACCACAAGCAAGAGGCAAATTTATCTACTTGGGGGAACCTCTAGAAATCCGGGAAAATGTGGGTTTCTCCCTTCAGCCCCCTAATTTCCTCAGAGTTGGGACAAAGAAGACTATGTACATATTTGGCATATGCAGTATGTGGGCAAAACATGGAGGGGCTGTTAGACCTACAGACTAACAGGAGAGGAAGATTTGGATGGGGAAGGGGAACCCTCAGCGTGCATCCCCAGTCCCATTCCTCCCCCCATTATGGATTCTACTGTTAGAAATTCACTGTTCTTCATCTTAAATGGTCCTGTGGAAAGGATCAGCTAGGAACAGAGGAAGCATTTCCCCCCATAGCAAAGCTACGCTGGGAGGTGGGAATTGTGCTCACTGAGGGCTCCTCTCACATAAACACA
>NW_015183151.1:0-875 GCF_001447785.1 Gekko japonicus
CCTCCCGGTCGCTGCACGCGGCCGGGAGAGGGATCGTCGGGGTGGGGGAGAAAAAGGGCCTTGGGCTCTCCTCCTGGCCGCTGCACGTGGCCGGGAGAGGGATCGAGGGGGGGGGGAAGGCAAGGCCGGGGAAGGCAAGGCCCGGCTACTTACCCTCCTGCTTCGTCCTCGTTCTCCAACGGAATGAGGATCGAAGCAGAGGCCGGGGTGAAGAAGGGGGCGGGGCTTCATCACGTGACTGCCCCGCCCCCCAGAGGTTCTCTCCCGGAGCGCCGTGCCGGAGCGCTCCCCCCCGACGAGAGCCCTGCTTCTATTATGACCTGGGTAGGAGTTAACAATAGGCTTAATCAAAACTTTCTTAATGTTATGGTATACATTACAATAAAAAAGTACATGTTCCAATGTTTCATCAGTTCCCATCCCACATATACAACTTTTCCTCAGTGATCTAGTAAATCTGGCCTCCAATATAGCTGAGAGTAAGGCATTATATTGTAATGGGGTAAAAATTCTTCTATGATTACAGATATCTAAGTATTTGACGTAAGGTCTCAAAATTATCTTGTTAAGTGTACTTACATCAAATACAGGGCTCCTAATCCTGCTCACATCCATCTGTCATTCAACATCTAATATTCTTTGTTTTAGAACTACTCTAGCCTGAGCATATCCCAAAGACAGTATAAACTGACTAGAAAAAGCATAACAAACCAGTTTATCCTCTATCTTTTTCCGCCATAAAGGAACAACGTTATCTTGCATCATAGTATGAGTAAGGCCAGTGGGTGAGAAAATCAGTTTTAACCAATAATGAAAAGCAGCAATCCACAATCTTGCCTTCACTGTAACCTCTAAACGGATTGCAGCATTTGAAA
>NW_015183152.1:0-916 GCF_001447785.1 Gekko japonicus
ATGTCTCTTGCCTTAAAAACCCTAAGGGGCTGCCATGTCAGCTGCGACTTGAAGACATTTCACCACCACAAATCACACACGTTTATGATGATACATACCCTGTTTCCCCGAAAATAAGACCTACCCCAAAAATTAGCCCTAGCAGGATTTCTATGCATTTGTGGTATAAGCCCTAGTGTGTCTTCTTGAGAAAAAATAAATATAAGACAGTGTCTTATTTTTGGGGAAACACGGTATGTGGAGCTGAGCCTTCACAAGCTGAGCCTGACTTTGTTGGTCCTTGGAACTAAAAGATGCATACTGCAACACAAGAGTCAGATGTTCTCAATGCAGGCTTTTTTTTTGTTACACATACTCTGTGTGTGTGCCCTGAATACTGGACAAGGCAGCCATTACAAATGGCAGGGCTGGGCCCAGCTATTGAGGCAACCACGGCAGCTAGAAGGTGGTGCCAGAGGGCCTTCAGGGAACAACTGCTACTTGTGATTTGGGGCTGAGCCATGTCTTCGATGTATGCATGTCAGGGAAGGGGGGGTTGGAATGGTGCCCAGGAATCTAGGGGTAATGTTCAGTTGAGGTTCACGTGGAGCGCTGTGGTGTAAGTTGCTGAAACTAAAATGGTTGGTTCTTGAGCATTTATTCTGCAACTGTTATAGTGATCAACATATCTCCCTTATAAATAAAAGCCGAATGGTGGTGGCACTTCTCTAGAACATTCCACACGCTTCAAAATCAGTTCGCTCTCTGATCTGTCCTAGGCCACCCTTCCCTACAAGTAGGGCTCAGGGTGGTTTAAATTAAAGCCAACATTAAAACTACGTAAAAACAGATCAATAAATAAGACAATATACATTCCAGATGGTGTGAGGGGGGGAAATGAACTCCTTAGCCTTAGGGGAGAAGAAGACAGAAATTA
>NW_015183153.1:0-907 GCF_001447785.1 Gekko japonicus
GCTCTTCATGTTCTCCCCACCTGGATCAGAGGGGAGGGGGGAATGGTGTAGAAAGGGTTTCCACCCTGGATGCCTCCTCTGCCATCTCCTCCATGCGGTGGGGCAGGGGAGCAAAAGGGGGCAGGAAGGGTTCCTTCCCTGTCCGGAGGCTCAGTGGATCGGGCTGTTTGGCCTTGATTATGATCACACTGCTCATATGAAAGGCAAAATAATAACTGGTTACCAGCCTCCAGGTGAGGCCTGGAGTTATCCTGGAGTCACAAATGACCTCTCCAATACAGAGAGGGGGGCTGAGACTTCTTTGCTCATTCCCCCACCCCTTCTAGCTCTTCATGTTCTCCCCACCTGGATCAGGCCAGGGTGGGGGGTGTTGGCATCCTTCAGAGGGGAGGTGGGAGTGGTGTAGAAAGGGTTTCCACCCTGGATGCCTCCTCTGCCATCTCCTCCATGCGGTGGGGCGGGGGGAGCTGCCACGATGCCTGCTGGGGTAATTAGGGGCTGAGACTTCTTTGCTCATTCCCCCACCCCACCCTGCCTCGCCTTTCCAGCAGTGAAACAGAGAGATGTGTCCTCTTTCTGTCAGTTTGAGCCAGTTTGGTGTACTGGTTAAGTGACTCTAATCTGGGAGATTCCCCAGTCCTCCACTTACAGCTGCTGGATGACCTTGGGCAAGTCATAGTTCTGTCAGAGCTGTCCTTGCAAGAGTAGTTCTCTCAGCTCTTTCAGCCCCACCTACCTCATAGGGTGTCTGTTGTGGGGAGGGGAAGGAGTTTGTAAGCCACACTGAGACTCCGAGTGAAGGGCGGGGGTATAAATCCAATCTCCTCCTCCTCCTCCTCTTCTTTTGTCCTGGGAAGAAACCCTGAGGACAGCCTCTGTGGCCCCAAGACCCTGTCACACAGCCCAG
>NW_015183154.1:0-892 GCF_001447785.1 Gekko japonicus
GCAAAGGGCACCCTTGTATTAAGAAGACATAATGGTGGACTTTTGATGGAAGAGAGCTGATGCTTTTTAGAATGGATGGAAGTTATATGGAAGTTCCATGGAAGCTGAGGCTGGTGAGAATGGATGGGTGTGTCACAGAAATATTACTGTTGGTTAATATGCACTTTCACCTAGGCTTGATCCTCTTTTACGAAAACTCAGAATTCACAATATTGAACTGACTGACTGCTAGACTCACCTTGGAGTAACTGAAATGAGCCCAGTGGACACTGAGTTGTGGTAGTCCTGAAACTACAGAATGAATGTAGAGGTTTCCTGGGGCAGCTCTAATGTGCCTCAGTGTCACTCCTCTCTTGCCACAATCAAGCTACACTGAACTATCCAAAATAAACATTCCATGGGCCCCATGCATCAAGAGCAAGGAAAAATGATCTCCACAATTATTTACATGACACAGTGGCTTCATTTCAGGCAGGGAAAATAGACAGTGGTTATGGAAAGGGAAATTTCTGTAGTTTTCACTGGTTTGAATGACAGATTATTCTTATAGGAAAAATATATTTTAGAATCAGGACAGATGATCAGGAGATGTTCAGTAAAGATATATGACATCATTTTAGAAAAAAGATCTACGCTGCTTAAGGTGCCTGGTAAGGCATACATCTCCCCTGAATATATCCTAGTTAGATGTAAACTGCTCCGAGCCTTCAGGAAGGAGCGGTATAGAAATGTGATGAAATAAATAAATTTAGGCACTGGAACAGCTGGTCACAGAGCCAGCCAGAGGGGTAGTGATCTTGGACTTGGTTCTGAGCAGGTCTCAAGACCTGGTGAGAGATGTAGAGATTGTTGCACCAATGGGGGGCACAGTGACCACAATGCTATTAAGTTC
>NW_015183155.1:0-865 GCF_001447785.1 Gekko japonicus
GAAGCTGAGAATTGGTACTGAACAACAGTGAAGAAGGTGGTTATTGCTTCTAGGATCACCACTGCCATCAAGACGGGCACAGACTTTACCTCTGATCACAGAGCACCAAAAAAAAAAAAAAATACAGTGATGTCGGGTAACAATTCTGGCTCATTCCATATCCTGTCTTGCATCAAATCATGCCATCCCAGTCTGCATGTACGGCTATGGGCCAATGTTTTGCAGAAATATTACCGCCAAATCAAGATTCAAATAAGTGAGCCAAACATGATGCCATAGAAGGTAGAAAATGCCCAGTGTATATAGCCAATATGATCAGGAGGAAATGCCTTCTAAATAAAGCCAACAGTCATACCCAAAACTTCAGCAAAACCCATCCAGAAAGTCTTTAAAAAGGAAGTAACAGGAAATATGGCAAACCCAATAGGAAAAAAAAGAAATACGGCAAACCCTACAGTCCAAGGAACATTGGGTTCCAAAGCATGTACACCAACACTTCCATAGGGAAATATGACTGCTTTCTTAGAACTCATTAGCACACCAGAGAATTCAGTCACCACAACCAGCAGCTCTGAAGATTTAATACTGCGCAGCCATGTTTTTCCTACTATCTACCTCTGACAAACCATGAAGAAATGTATCAATGTGCTCTTCAAATGTGCAGTCTGGAGCACATTGTGAATATGTACAGACTATAACATTTTCAAGTTATATAAACTGTTCATACTCCAGAAAGCAGTGATACCTTGACTTTTATTTTTTTGCATATTTGCCAGGAAATGGTTGTCTTGGTGCTTGAAGAAAAAAGTCAGGATCAGGCTGTTTCTTCACATTCTCTATTTGTGTACTTTGAGCTGGCTGCTTG
>NW_015183156.1:0-1096 GCF_001447785.1 Gekko japonicus
TTGTTGTTGTTATTGTTTACACTAGGGGACTGGAGAAGGCACCCTAAAAATATTTTAACCAACTGAATAAATAGGAGCACTATGGAGGTTGCTATCAGGAGACAGGATCACGAGAGAGCCAGTTTGGTGTGCGCGGACTGCTATCTGGGAGAGTCGGGTTTGATTCCCCACTCCTCCACGTGCAGCTGCTGGATGACCTTGGGCAAGCCATAGTCCTATCAGTAAATCCAAACACCAAGGGGAAAAGACTAGTGTCACGGGAGTCCCAAATATACAAATTCCACTAGTAGAAAAGACCATCAAAGGTCCCGGTCGTGGCAGAAAACGCGCAGTGGGGGGGGGAGGCTATTTGTGGCGCGGTAATTTGACCCGCCTCTGCGTGATCCCATGCAACGGCGGGGGGGTGAGGGAGTGGAGCATTTACCTTGCAGCCTGCTCCCTCGAGGGCTTAGTGATGTCATCGGAGCACGCTGGGGCGACCACCCCAGGAACTCTGTCCTCGGCGGTCCCACTGTTGCTTGATAGTGGAGTTTACCTAGTGGTTTCTAACTGCACTTCTTTGGCTGCCTCCTATGGCTGCGTCCTATGCCTGTCAATCGTCGGACTCCCGAGGTAACTACTGCATGTGATCGTGGCCAAAGATTGCCAAAACAATATATTAAACAATTATAAAGTTAGTGGTGTCCCAACAACAACATTAATGCAAACTGTAACGATAATAAGGCATAAGATGCAATATTTCCTCCTCTGAAGATAAGACATAAAGTCTGTGTAGTCAGTGTAACTTGATAGGAGTCGTCCACATAGTCATCACGTTTTCCAAACAGCCTTTGCAAAGACGCCCGTTCTAGATACTTGGAAGACGCGTTTCCTTCGACTTCTTCAGTTTGCCGGCTGTGTAAGTGGAAGCTGATTCCAGTAATTTCAACAGACCACAAGATTCATGGTGTAATATCTGCTAGTTTGGAAAATGTTGTGACTATGTGGACTCCTCCTATCAAGTTACACTGACTACATGGACTTTATGTCTTCTCTTCGAAGGAGGAAATATTGCATCTTATGACTTCTTATAGTTACAGTATGCATTAATGCTGTT
>NW_015183157.1:0-972 GCF_001447785.1 Gekko japonicus
TTCACTGCAAGTATGTGATAAACATTCCTATATTTCAGGCTTCAGGGAAATCTCCTCCACAGAATGTTGTTAAAAGTTTAAAGTTTCACAAAACAGGCCATAGGTATGGGGGGGATAGCCTAGATCAGGGGTCCCAAACATGGTGCCCATGGGCACCACGGCCCCTGCGAGTTTGGTGTAGTGGTTAAGTGTGCGGACTCTAATCTGGGAGAACCAGGTTTGATTCCCCACTCCTCCACTTGCAGCTGCTGGATGACCTTGGGCAAGCCATAGTTCTGACAAGAGCTGTCCTTGAAAGGGCAGTTCTTGAAAGAGCTCTCTCAGCCCCACCTACCTCACAAGGTGTCTGTTGTGGGGAGGGGAAGGGAAAGGAGTTTGTAAACCGCTTTGAGACTTCGAGTGAAGGGCGGGGTATAAATGCAATCCCTTCTTCTTCTTTCTTGGCACCCACCAAGCTTTTTTAGAAAGTTGGCAGGGCTAGGTGGCCTTTTGCCCAGCAAGGCTTCTGACTGGCCACTAGAGATTTGATTGGCTGTGCAGATTTTTAAAAACATTGTTTTGGTAGCAGCTGCCCCCACCACATAATGAACTTTACTGTGTGACTGAAGGTAAGCTGTGGCAGCCATTTTCCACCTCCTACAACACCTGTTTTGTGGATGTGCCCACTATGCTGTGTCAGGATTCCAGAGGCTCAAAAGGGTTGGGGAACCCTGGCCTAGATCTTGTTCATCATAACACAGTAGGAAAGCCTTAATGATGCTCATGTAGTATGTTTTTGTGAGGTAAGATATGCAGTTATGAGGGCTTTTTCTGAAGTGACACCACAACTTTGAATTCCAGTACCCAGGGAATTCTATCAAGCAGTTTCTCTTTATGGCTCATTGAATTTTTTTGTTTACTCTAGCTTTTAATTTCTCTGTATTGACACATTGTGTATGATGGCTTTCTTTGGCTGCGGTCACACGGAGCATT
>NW_015183158.1:0-883 GCF_001447785.1 Gekko japonicus
GACCAGTGGGGGAAACCCCAGCCCAAATGGCCTAGTTCGCACCAACGTGCCTGGTGCAATAATGTTACCCGGAGGTGATGTCATTGTGCACGGCATGTTGTTGGGGGGGGCGGTCAATTGTTTAAGGAAAAACGATAGAGTTTTCCTTAAATGAAAGAGCATCCCCTGCAATGTGCCATGCATGATAATGTCACTTCTGGGTGATGTCATTGTGGTGCATGTGCAAAGAGTACGTGCTGAAGAGGCCCCAGAGAAAGACCAGGACACCCTCCTCCGCCCGCATCCAGGTAAGACCTGGCAAATGTATTTGGATAGCAATATATGAGGATTATTGAAAACTCTTTGGGCATCATATTCACTGCTAAAAATTAGCATCACAGTAATATCTGTTAGCTTCATAGCTGAAGGGATTGCTTAAGAATGCATTTGGAGAGACAGTCCTGAAGGTTTGTTGGTCCCAGACCACAAAAGGCTTTAAAGGTTAGAACCAACACCTTGGACCTAACCCAGTATTAAACTGGGAGCCAGTGCAGCTGGCAGTTGTGTGTGTGCTCTCAATGGTGTCCCTGTGAGAACATGTGCCACGGTGTTCTGGACTAGCTATTACCAGCATTCTAGGCCCTGAACCTGGGGTGGTCTTTCTAGAGAGAGAGAGACCCCAAAATGACCTCTGAACCTCCACAAGCAGTACCCTCATAAAGCCAGGCTTGGCTTAAATGGTGGCTTTTACTTGGAGGCTAGGAGAACCTCATCTTGGCTGGGAAAACTCAGGCCAAGTGAAGATTCTTGAGGCTAGCTGCACTGTCAAATATCCTCTATGCAAGCAACGCCCCACAGACCCCACAGACACACACTTCTCTTTTGTCAGCTCAGTCCAAAAGGA
>NW_015183159.1:0-878 GCF_001447785.1 Gekko japonicus
AGAATGATCGTTAGCTTAATACAATAAATTAATGTAATCACAATTCATTGCTAACGATTAAACACTAAACAATATTAACGATTTAATTTATCTCTAAAACCTGGCAATAAGACACACTCACCTTCCTTAAACTACAGACACTAGAGTCCAGACATCCAATCACCTTCCATACATCCATACAGCACAACAGGAACTACTATTGGACCCACTCCAATTTGACTTATTAACAATAGCTTCCCTCCTTGGCCTCAGATCTTATGGGCCCTAGACTTTCCAAGCGTTCCACGGACCAATACTCTGGGCAAGCCCCCAACCCAAACAGTAGGGGACTCCTTCGGTTCTCGTCCTTTCTCACAGGGCCACTCCACCATCGCAGAAACAGTAGGGGGGGTGTTCCTTCGATCTTCGCCCTCTCTCACAGGGCCACTCCACTCCACACCCCGTGGCAGCCCTCTCTCACAGGGCCACTCTGCTCCACACCCTGTGGCAGTAGGGAACTCCTTTGATCTTCGCCCTCTCTCACAGGGCTGCCCCACCGGTCTTCGCCCTCTCTCACAGGGCCACTCCACCACCACAAAACCGTGGACCCGACTTCGTCCCCTATTCACCCAAGGGGCTCTCGGGAGTGCTCTACCCTCGGCTGTGCCCGAAGCAGCGACGCCCCCCCGTCGATCCTCAAACGCCCAAAGGGCCTCAGGGTAGAGAAAAAGCTCTTCCAGAGGACTCCACCAGCGGCCCCACCTCTCCTCCCCGCAGGCTCGTCGCCGCTGACGCCACCAATCCCCTCGCCGGCCGTGCTCCATTCCCTGCAGTCCCAGATGTCTCCCTTGTCGCCTCAGGGCCGGGCTGCCCAGGAGCGCCGCCGCCGCCCGGGAGGC
>NW_015183160.1:0-878 GCF_001447785.1 Gekko japonicus
CTTTGTTTTTATTAAACTCTAGAGAGGGAAAGTAGTGTTACTAAGGCATGTTAAATAATTTTTAATATTAGAATTTTATTTTACTGTTTGTTACTATACATATACACGCACACATATATATACAGATATGTGCTAAGCTTGAGGCACATGTGTCCTGCAAGTTCTAATGCTTGTTTTTGCATTTGCCCATTCACAGAAAAAAGAACCAGTAGGAAATGATGACCACATACCAGAAAATGCACAAAATCTTGACAAGCTCACAGTAGACATTTTAGCAGTAAGTGATGTTCAACAAGCTTCTTGTTTGGATTATTCACTCAAATATACAGTCTCATGTTATTTTTTTTCTCACTCGTTTCACTTGTATTTTTGTGGAGTAGACTGGGAAAAGTGTTAATAGCATTGTCTTCCTCCTATGTCCCTTGGTCACTTGGATCAGCTGTGTGGTTGTCTTCAGGATTTCAGCAGTAGTCATTGGGTTGGGTCTTGTGCACACACAGGGCCGAACTTTTTTACATCCCCTTCCCACTGCAGCCTCCTGTGCTCCCTGAAACCTTGCTCCTGGGCGTTGTTGGACCCTCAGGAAGTGTGCAGGGGGGCAGGGAGTTTGTGGTAAGGGGGGGCAGAATCAATGGGATTTGGTATGAGCCAGAAGTGCATGCAGCAGCTGATCCAACTCATTGTTTTCTGTGTAGGGTCATTTAGTGGTTTCAAGGTTTGTGCTCACCTTACTTCTGCCACAAGCTGAAATACATTATGTGAGAGTACGTTTCACTGAAATCTCAAGGAGGTATATTCATGATGCTTGTTTAGGGACCGAGGTGCTTCTAGGTGGTATATGTTTTATATTGTGGGTTGTCAGCTAGTCAGAAACCAGA
>NW_015183161.1:0-878 GCF_001447785.1 Gekko japonicus
ATTGCCTACTTCTCCCGAATGCTGTCTTTGTTCGAATAGAATTAAGTGCAAATCGATTAGGAGGCGCTCGCCCTTGTTGTTGTCTTTAAAAAGTTCCACGATTATCTCTATGGCTGTTGTATCCAGATCGTCACCAACCACAAGCTGCTGTTGGGACTGTTTGCACCCAACTGACAGATGCCACAGATCTTGTCACCCAGGCCTCCAGCATCACCTCCCAGTCAGCAAAGGACCCAATGTTCCCCCGGGTCCTCAACTGGGTGTGGAGGGGGTGATCAATCGACCAGCTTGAGGCTGAGTTCCAGCCATTCAGCTCCTGACAAAATGAACTCTCTGCTCATAAAGGATGCCTGCTGTGGGGGAACCATGTTCTCATTCCCCCCAAACTATGCCGCTAGGTGCTAGAGGTGCTGCATGCGGGACATCCTGGCATCGTCCGCATGAAGGCCCTAGCTCGAAGCTACATGTGGTGG
This sequence comes from Gekko japonicus, assembly GCF_001447785.1. Taxonomy (NCBI): domain Eukaryota; kingdom Metazoa; phylum Chordata; class Lepidosauria; order Squamata; family Gekkonidae; genus Gekko; species Gekko japonicus. Next base: position 474 of record NW_015183161.1, read on the forward strand.
CCACAGCCGGACTGGGAAATCGAGGCCTGCGTTGGAACCTGCCAGTCCTGCTAGGAGTCATGACCAGATCCTCCACAGACTCTAGTCCAGCGATGGGAGACCACTCATCTGCCATGGTCCCACCAGCATATAGACTTTGCCAGTCTCTTTCAGGGACAAGTCTTCTTAATCATATTGGACTCTTACTCGAAGTGGCTGGAGGTCGTTCTGATGTCGTCCATGACTTCAACATCTGTCATCCTGACACTGTGCCGCATCTTCACCACACACGGACTGCCGGAGACTATCGTATCCAACAATGGAACCCAGTTCACATCCTCCAAGTTGCAGAGGTTCATGGAAGCGAGTCTGATCTAGCACATCATGGCAGCCCCGTTCCCTGCACAAACGGACAAGCTAAGCGGA
>NW_015183162.1:0-875 GCF_001447785.1 Gekko japonicus
CTCATGATTCCTTTTGAAATACATAAACCGAGTTGTCCTAAGTGAATGACACGTATCCTACTCACATAATTATGGAGCATGATGGCCATGTGAGAAACACTTGGAAAAGTTAGGATGGCCGGATATCGCGGGGGGGAGGCGTGGCAAATTGCCCTGGCGCAGTTTGATCCGCGATTATGCGATCAGACACGCCGGCGGCACACCACGGGTCCTTCCTTCGGTGCCAGCGGGTAAACGAGGGATCAGAGGGGAATGCCACGCGCCGGCGCGATCACACCATGGGCGTCTGGAGGCAACCTGTGGCAAATGTTTACTAGTACCTTGGAGGTACTAGTTTTTTAACACGCATTGTCGGTGGTAAGCCATGGGTGCGCTCCACTTCCCAGATGTTAGGGTGTGATCGCACCCGGATAATCCGCCCACCATCCGTGCCTCTCCCGCGGCAACTTTGCCGTGTGACCGGGGCCATTATGGTGGACCACCATAAGCTACATGATTTGGTTTTCAACATGACCTGAAAAGCACCATTTTTCCAGCACTCCCTAACATGAAAGATTAATTCTGCACATGACATCAGAAGCACATGTTCAGCCATCTGCAAGACAGCACATGAAAGTTTGACCTGTGTTTACCACATGCCCAGATGCTCATATGAATAGGTTCTTATTGCCAAATAAAGATGTTAACAACACAGTATTGAAATAAACAATACAAAGTATAGAACAAAATATTTTCCTTGAGAGTAAAGATGCATTCTTAAACCCCAACCCGCCTATTCAAAAATCAGCAAAAACTGAAACATGCATAAAAGAGTCTATTTGCTATCCAGATTACAGCATTGGACTAGAACTAGGGAGACATTGGTTCAAATGCTT
>NW_015183163.1:0-895 GCF_001447785.1 Gekko japonicus
ATTGCCTTCTTCTGCAAAGCCTTCCTTGGGGATCTCTCATCCAAGTACCGACCATGCTCAGCTTCCAAGATCTGACGATATCATGCTATACCAGTGGTGGCGAACCTATGGCACGGGTGCCAGATGTGGCACTCAGAGCCCTCTCTGTGGGCACGCGTGCCATCGCCCCAGCCAGGCCCAGACCATCATTAAAGTATTCTCTGCCAAATAATTTTGAGTAAATGAAAGCTTTCGAGATTGCTTCCCTTACTTTGTTTGCATCATCTTAAGTTAATGTATGGGTTGTTTGTTTCTAAAGTAAAACCTCAGTATTCAGGTTAAATTGCCGTGTTGGCACTTTGCGATAAATAAGTGGGTTTTGGGTCGCAGTTTGGGCACTCGGTCTCTAAAAGGTTCGCCATCACTGTGCTATACCATGCCGCCTTCCCTCCCCACATAGGTAAATGCATAAGTAAAAATATAGAGAGAGATTATTTTCAGGCTGGGATGAAAATAGTGTACAGTGAAGGACATTAGATATAGGGTTGGGGCTGGAAGTCAGGGAGCCAAGCTCAGTGATCTATTCATCCAAGGAGCTCAATATGTGGACTTGGGGAAATCACTCTATAGCCTGTCCCGCTGGCAGAACTGGAAAACGAATGGCTACGGTCAGATGAGGAGCACCAGCAGATGGTTTAGTGGTGGCCTGGGAGAGCTGCTGTGAGCTACAACCCTTACAACAGCCCTATTAAAAAAGATTGGACTGTGTTCTGTGAAGGTGGTGCTTAATTTGTAACCAGAGAGTTGCCACGCTTCATACCTGTATGAAATCTCTGGGGTGTATTCTGGGAGGAAACCCTGCTCCTTGAGTCTAAACATTCAGATATGTACATCAAGTGTTCAGCACGGCAGTGTT
>NW_015183164.1:0-916 GCF_001447785.1 Gekko japonicus
GACCCCTGGTCAGCAGAATATTTAGTTGGGATCCAGCCCATGGCCATGAGTCATCCAAAACACAGGAAGGAAGATGCTTCTCTCCATTGCACTACCGGGAGACAGTGAGATCAAAGAAATCTGATGGGCAGTGGATTCAGAACAAGGGAGAGGAACTACTTCTTTACACAGTGAATGATTAGGATGTGGAATTTGCTGCTAGATGATGTAGCAACGGCCACAGGAATGGATGAGTTTAGAAGGGGAGAAGACAAATGCATGCAGGATGGGTCTATCAATGGCCACTAGCAATAGCAACTAAGGGGAACCTCCCTGTTGAGTCAGGAGGCCACATCAGGAGAAGGTCTCAGCCTCTGTGCCCATTTCTTGATCCTCCAGAGGAACTGGTTGGCCACTGTGTGAGACAGGATGCTGGACTAGATGGACTCTCACTGGTCTGACCCAGCAGGGCTCTTATATTCTAATAAAGGTGTCGGCCTCTGTGCCCTGTTGTTGGCCCTCCAGAGGAACTGGTTCGCCACTCTCTGAGATAGAATGGGGGACTAGATGGGCCACTGGTCTGATCCAGCAGGGCTCTTATATTCTAATGAAGGTGTCAGCCTCTGTACCCTGTTTTTGGCCCTCCAGAGGAACTGGTTCGCCACTGTCTGAGATAGAATGGGGGGCTAGATGGACTACTGGTCTGATCCAGCAGGGCTCTTATGTTCTTATGAAGGTGTCAGCCTCTGTGCCCTGTTGTTGGCCCTCCAGAGGAACTGGTTCAACACTGTCTGGGATAGGATGGTGGACTAGATGGACCACTGGTCTGATCCAGCAGGGCTCTTATATTCTAATGAAGGTGTCAGCCTCTGTGTCCTGTTGTTGGCCCTCCCGAGGAACTGGTTCAACACTGTCTGAGATAGAATGGGGGACTGGA
>NW_015183165.1:0-842 GCF_001447785.1 Gekko japonicus
TGCTCCGTGTGACCGCAGCCCTAGTTACCCAAAACTTAATTGTGATAGATCAAGATGGGTAGCCATGTTAGTCTATCTGTCGTAGTGGAAAAGAGTCCAGGAGCACCTTAAAGTCTAACAAAATATGTGGCAGGGGAGGAGCTTTCGTGAGTCACTGCTCACTTCTACAGATACCGCTAGAATGGGAGTCCGCCTGTCCTATTTGTTGGAAAGTGGAGTGAGTTCAGATGTGAAATTACATTAGCAGGCAAATGACAATAGCTGGTGTGGTTGGATTTAGGTGAGATATGCAGAGGGGTAACAGGCGTGGAGAAATCAGCAGGTCTCGATTAAGTCCAGGTGGATGCATTGTCTTGAGCTTCACTATCAGTTGCAATTCAGCAGTCTCTTAATTGTGCATCACATTCAGACCACAAATCTCTCTCTATCAACCGCCTCCTTAGGACTGCGTAATCCTGCACAGGATCAGGCTACCGGCGGCATAAGACAATCAGAATCATTATTTCACACATGCACAATTGCCTTAATGGTGCATGAATTGACTTAATCATGCATCATCTTGTGCAATGAATCTACCTTTTCTTTAGGACCCTTCTTTGCAGCAGCCAACATTTGTTTGTTTTCTTTTACACCGAGAATTGAAAAAATTATGGTCAGCATTTCAAGAGGTCCTGCAGTAATCTGGTTAATCAGGATTCGGTTGATTGGGTTGCTCCTGTGGCGACAGTGTGAAAGGGTTCTTGCATGCCACCAGCAGATCTCTACCCCCAAAAGTCCATAAAATGTATGTTTTTCCCCCATAGGGTCTGCTTAGTGTTGTGGTTAAGTGCACGGACTCTAAT
>NW_015183166.1:0-1141 GCF_001447785.1 Gekko japonicus
GTAGATCTGGTTCTAGATCTAAATGATATTCCTGCGGCTGACATTGAGCAATACTTTAGAATTTCGCTCCCTTTTGCTCCCCAGTGAAAAAGAAAACTGCTTGTCAGAAGTTCTAGTGCCTTTGTACAAATTGGCTGGAACACTGGAATAGCTAGAAGTGGGTAGAAAGTTGCCTGCACGCGTTGCCTGATATCTCCCTGTGTTGTGTCCACTGACCACCACCGGAGGTCAGCGCACACGCCTGAGCTTCAGCCGGGACAACAATGGGACTAGGATCCTAGTCCCTCCACTGGGGGAACCAATGGGACCGTGGTGGGAGATTCAAACCCGCCAATAGGGCCCAGGGGTGGTCCCCTGGTCGTGTATATAGTTGGCCTGCCGGCCGTTGTCCCCACTCCTTGTTGTTGTGTACCGAATAAAGCGTGCTATGCACCATCACGTTGTGTGTCGTTCGTTCGGGCGGTTACCCACCACATAACACCCTGCAAAAAAAGGCCAGAGAACTTTTAAAATGAAAGCTGAAATTTCATGAGAGCCCAGCCTTCACAGGCCATGGCTAGGCCATGATTTTGGATGCAATGAGAATTCACTTCACATCGATTTTCATGTTCCACTACCGTGCAAGGGCAAGAAGTGCCTTTTAATATGCGCTAATGGTGGCCTCTTTCAATACAACTCACGGAACAAATGAGGGTTCGGAGGGTGGTGGCAAATAAATCTTCCCTAGCAATTGGGCTATAATGACACTGACTGCAAAGTGGGTGGGCGTGTTTTCATTTGTGTTTCATTTTTAATTAGCTTTTTTGGGTTTTTTGTTTTGCTTTTAGCATATGAGGGATACAAGGAGGATATGGAATGTGTTAAATTTCTGAAACGTATTTTAAAGTCATGTTCCTTCAATTTGCTCTGTGTCCAAGCATGGTTTTCCACCGGATTGTTACCATTGATTTTTTGTTAGTGACAGGGTCATTTCTAGAAAGATAAGGTTCTGTCAGTGACTCTTATTTTATTTATGGCTTCTGGTCTTGACTTCTCATTTTAAAGTAGGTAACACTTTTTCTGACCTCTTGTACCTGTTTTCACTTAAAGGTGAAATTCCATTTTATTTATTAATGTCCCTTTGGGAGACTGTAGAAAAAAA
>NW_015183167.1:0-872 GCF_001447785.1 Gekko japonicus
AGCGACCTGACGACACTTCACACTCACACTCACACGAAAGAAACCCGGTAGGGGCGCCCCCCGTCTCAGTCGAAGCCTAGTGGGGCTAAGCAAAGAACAACAAAGCTGTAACAAGAGAGCCTTCTTCTCCTGAACACGCACGGACTGCGTTTCTAGGAGCATGTCCCAGCACACGCCAGCCCCGCCAGGTGTCAAGGGCCAGGGCCTGGAAGAGGGAACACCAGATCACGGACCGAGCGCTTACCAGCCTGCTCCAGGGCCACCAGCATGGATTGCTCAATGAGATCCCGCTCTATGAAGCCGCGGAATTCCTCGTTGTACATAGTGAGATCGGGCAACTGGAAGGTGCAAATCGGCATCTCCAAGAGGTGGTCGCCGCCGCCGCCGCCACCGCTGCTGCTGTTGTTGGAGACGTGGGAGCGAGCCAGAGAGACAATGGTGGAGCTGGCGTGCGAGATCCCACGGGAAAGGCGTTTTTCTGGAGACGGGAAAGGGGGGGAAAGGGATCCTGTTTAGAGCCACGCAAAACCCCAAGAACACTTCACCGCTGAGCCGGAAACTCCCATCTGGGCTGGGTGTGTTTTGGTGGTGCAAAGTCCCGTAAAGCTGCAGCCAGGTTATGACAACCCCACAGAGTTTTCAAGGCAAGAGGCAGACAGAGGTGGCCTTCCTCTTCGTGGGGCTCTGGTGGCCTCTCATCCGAGGGCTGACCAGAGCTGACCCTGCCTAAGTTCTGAGACCTGATGAGATCAGGCTAGCCAGGGGCCACCCAGGCCACGGCGGGAGACAGAAAGAGGAGGGTTTCCCATGGCTTGCCTCCGTGTGGCAACCCTGGAATCAGGGCCGGCCTGTCATTGACAAATTTTAGGCAG
>NW_015183168.1:0-860 GCF_001447785.1 Gekko japonicus
ACGGCTTTGTTAAGCGAGCGACTTAACATGAATCCTCATTTATGCGCAAGGGACACAAACGAGGGGGGAAGGAACCCACCCAACCGCAGTTGCGTCTGATCACACAGTGACGGGCTGAGCCCGCAGCTTCAAAGGGCTGCGTGATCTCGCAACTGCGTGTCAAATCCCTCTGGAGGAAATAGCCTCGCTTCCCCTCTGCTTCGACTGGTGCGTGTGACCAGAGCCTCAACCTATCAAGCTCCACATTGTCTCATCAGACTGGCAGCAGCTCTCCAGGGTCACAGGGGGAGGTCTCTCACATCGCCTACTGCCTGGTCCTTTTCACTGGAGATGCCGGGGATTGAACCTGGGACCTTCTGCACGCTGAGCAAATGCTCTGCCACCGATGCACGGCTCCTGGCTCGTGTGAAACCACCCATTTAGTATTGGGATATTTCGTTAATCTAGAAGGGTTTGTTGAGCCATAGAAGCGTGATACTGAGTACAATAAATCCCCCAAGAAGTATATTGCAAAAAAGGTGGACTTACGCTCATTCAAGTAGATCCAGTTCACAGTCAGGACGCGGTCAAAAGGAGAGGAAGACGCCTAGCCCAGAGAGTACTTTGCCTCTCACAAACGGCCAGATTATCCGGCATCACATGTGTGGGAGTATGAGGGCATTGTACCTACAGGAGAGACCTGTGGAGACATGTGACTCAATGGAAGGCCATGTGCAGTTAGTGAGAGGGCAAAGGGGGTGTTTCCGCACTAGACCTTAAAATCTGGTTCAACCCTGTCTCCGAACTTACATTCTACACTACACTCGAGTTCACCCCTGGAATTATCTCGAGATCTTTTTTGTTTCCACATTACATTGAGG
>NW_015183169.1:0-868 GCF_001447785.1 Gekko japonicus
TGCCGGGAGCCGGCACAAAGTCCCCCGCCAGAGAGGTAAGTCAACTTGGCAACCCTATCCGTGTGGCCCTCCACCAACGGGGGCCGTGGGTGGCTATTAGAATATAAAATTAGTCTGCTTAGGGTTACACTGTTAGTGACCTGCAGCAGGAAGGAAAGTGGAGACATCCCACTGTACAATTGCTACGGTGTGTATTATCTATCTGTGTATTACAGTGATCCTCAATCTGGTGCCAGTAGACACCATGGTACTTGCCAGTTTATCTACTTCATTTGTACCTTGCCTTTCTTCCCAATAGGGACCCAAAGCAGCTTACATTGTTCTCCTCTATTCTATTTTATCCTCACAACAATCCTGTGAGGTTGGTTATTCTGAGAATGTGTGACAGCCCCAAGGTCACCCAGCAAGGGTTCATGGCAGAGTGAGTGGGGATTGAAACCTGGGTCTTCGGATCCTAGTCTTATAACTCCTATACAACAGTGGTTCTTGAAATCAATTCCTAAAACAGAGCCTATCTTGACATTGCTCTACCTCACTGCAGCAAGTGGTACTTCAGAAGAATTCATGAAGCATCACCTTTGTGTCTGCCTAGAGCACCCAGTTAGACATTCTCCATCACAGGCTGAGGCTTGGCTTGGAACTTTTATATGTGGCCCCAGCACCAATGACAGTTGTTTTGTTGTTGACTGCTCCCTCCATGGCAGCCATTTTGTGGTGGCACTCTCTAAGTATTCTCAAAATTCCAAAAGTGAACAAATTTGGGGAACCTTGGTTTATTGTAGTCATTTGATTGTGTTCCATATTTAGTTGCGTTCTGTTTTGTTTAGTGAAACATGAATTCACTTTGTATAGGGCATATGTCTTTTAC
>NW_015183170.1:0-847 GCF_001447785.1 Gekko japonicus
ACCAGATCTCCCTGCTGGAGGACCTGCCCAACCGTCCTGTCCAGGTTGCCGAGGTTTCCTGCCATACTGCCGGTGACCGCTTCCTCTCCCGAGTCTTGAACTGGGTGGAGAGGGGATGGCCCACCGGTCCGGCGAGCCTGGAATTTGCTGCATTTTCCTTGCACCAGGCGGGTGTTGGCCGCTTTACACGAAACACACCTGGGATCGTGCGCATGAAAGCACTGGCCTAGAGCTATGTCTGGTACCGGGAATGAATAGCGAAATCGAGGACCGGGTGAAATGCTGTCAGATGTGCCAAGAGTCCTGGCCAGAGCCCCCAAGAACCCCAGTGCATCCTTTGGAGTCTATCCACAAACCATGGGCCTGTCTACATCTGGACTTTGCGGGCCCCTTCCAGAGGCAAATCTTCTTCATATTGGTGGACTCCTATACTAAATGGCTTGAAGTGGTCCCGATCCCCTCCATCTCGCTCCACCATCCATGCAATGTGGTAGATCTTCAGCACACATGGCATCCTGGAAACCTTGGTAACTGACAACGGGATGGCCTTCATCTCCGGGGAGTTCCAGGAGTTCGTGTGCTACTACGGTATTCAGCACATCCATTCCGCACCTTTCCACCCTGCAACCAATGGTCAGGCCGAACACATGGTCAGAACAATGAGGGAGTCCCTATGCTGAGTGAGCCCGGGTGACTGGAACCACTGGCTCGCAGCCTTCCTCTTCAACCAGCGAATAACAACACAGCCACCAGTCGCAGTCCTGCCGACCTCCTAATGCGTAGGTGCCTCATGACCTGGCTAGACCAGCTCCACCCAAACCGGGCCCTGGAGCACAGCACAACTCCA
>NW_015183171.1:0-897 GCF_001447785.1 Gekko japonicus
TCTTCTTCTTCTTCTTTTGTTTTTGTATTATGAAATATACATTAAGTATTCTAATATCCAATGTTCTATTGCTTCATACATACGCAATGGGGAAAAAATACAATAACATAAACCAGTCACAAGTTAGAAAGCTCACGGATCACAAGACTGGGGTGTATTGACAAAGTCACCAACGTGGGAAAAAAAGGTCCTTTTTAAACAATGGTATCAGTATCTGGAACAGTGTTCCCTCTAAGCTGAGTTAGTGTGAGCTAGCTCACAGTTTCTTAGCCTCCGGCTCACACATTTTTGTCGTAGCTCAGGAAGAATGGCTCCAAAGCAAACTGATTTATGCAGCAGCCAAATGGCTCGCTCACAACTTTAATGCCAGTAGTTCACAAAGTAGAATTTTTGCTCACAGGACTCCACAGCTTAGAGGGAGCGTTGAATCGGACCAACATCCAATATGCGCCGAAATGAGCTTGGCAAAGCTTAGAACTCCACAGTATGTCCACATAGGTGTGGCGATCCTGAAACTCTTTAAATTGAACTACTACTACTAACGCATATCCCAGGTAGTCTCAGGCGTTTTGTCTCTTTATCAGAGAGTATAGTTCATGCAGTCTTCTTTTGGTAATTCTATACTGGAGCTTATCATCAACCACCAAAAGCACTTTATACCTCTAAGAAGCATCAAAGCTTCAAAAACCCGTGAAAAATAGTGTCTATCTTGTGATTGGTTTATGCTGTTGTATTTTTTCCCCCGTTGTGTACGTGTGAAGCAATAGAAAATCGGATATTGGAATACTTACGAATATTTCGTAACACAAAAACAAAAGAAACACTTAACTTGATATGTGAATACTTATTGGTTAAAAAAAAGCATACGGCATTTAGCTTAGGCTATTAGATTAGATT
>NW_015183172.1:0-872 GCF_001447785.1 Gekko japonicus
CTTCTCCAGCACCATCATTCAATTTTTTTCAAATCTTTGGGGGGAAATATCAAATCTTTGAATAATAAATCATCCATTTCCCTTTGAAAGCCAATACAAGAATCTTCAGGTACAAGGATTTAAAACGAATGGGATGGGTCCTGCAAATCACAAGTTCAAGCTGTTTATGGACTCAAACCCTCTCCATTTTCCCCATCAGCCTCCTGTGACTTAAAAAAAGCATTTTGCCTACATGGCTCCCCTGACCAGTATCAGTATTTTTGGAATTACAAGGGACTGTTGGTTGAAGGAGAAGGTGAAGAATGTCCATCTCTGTGAGTACCTTCCATTCACAGTTCATAGGATCTATCCCTGTAAAAATATCTTGAAACCTATACTTTAAAGCCCTAATACATGTCAAGAAAACCTTTATATGAGCATAGCATATGTGAGCATAGCATAGCATAGCATTGGCCCTCGGAAACTAATCTTTTATGATAAGAAAGTTCTTTATGAGATTTGTTATTTACTTTCATGATCTACTGCAATGAAGAACTACTGCCGTGTCTAGAATTGTAGTTGAGCTGAAAAGCCCATTCTGGGAGGCAAAAAAAGTTCAAACCACTCTAAAACGGGACATACAGCTACTTTCTAAATGCCTCCCAATGAGCTAATCAGTGGTCTGAATATTAGTATTATTTATAACTGTATTTGGTTTATGTATTTCTATGGTGCCTTTCCATTCAGGAACAGTGACTCTCAGAATGAAACACAAAAGAAATAAAAATAAGACCTTAATTTAAAATAATTAAAATCCTAGGAAAAATTAATTTTCCTTAAAGGCCCTCCTGAACAGATCTGTCTTCAAGTGATACTTTTGTGTTATCTATAAT
>NW_015183173.1:0-855 GCF_001447785.1 Gekko japonicus
TCAGGTGATTACTCCCTGACGGATTTCTCAGCCCCCTATAAATGTACAACTCTCCCATTTTTCTCTTGCCATGTTTGTACCTCCCCAGGCAGCCCTTTCAGGGTATCCAGCATCTGCTACATCCCCCAAGCAATGCTCCCTCTAAGCTGTGGAGTCTTGTGAGCAAAAATCCTACTTGGTGAGCTGTTGGCATTAAAGCTGTGAGTGAGCGATTTGGCCACTGCATAAATTACCTTGCTCTGGAGCCACCCTTCCTGACCTGAGGCAAAAATGCGTGAGTGGGAGGCTAAAAAACTGTGAGCTAGTTCTCACACTAACTCAGCTTAGAGGGAACACTGCCCCAAGTGCTTCAGCAAGTTTAAGAACTCCTGAATTAGTTAATCAAACCTGGATTGGCAGCAGGGCATGGATAAACTGTTGCAAAGCTCTTGTATGAGAAACAGCAGCTGTACCAGAAGGGGTAACATGAGGCGTACTGATCTAAGTTACTTCCCAGCAGGAGGTCACCTGAGCATCCAGTCTAGGGGGTCAGACCTAACAACCCCCCCAAACCAGGTTGAGCGCCTCCCACTTTACCAGTGGAGCCACCCACAAGAGGCTTCTCAACACGCTCTGGGTGGAACTCCGGATGCTGAACTCTCGTCCATCCCAAGACTGACTCCAGGTGCCCACAAAACCCTTTCCCTGCCCATCCTTGAGGAGTTAAAATGGAGAAATGTAGACATGCTTCACGTAGGGGATTTTTAAAAACCCTATCAGTCAGTAAGGTGAAAAGATGTCCTTTGGGTCTCACACTTGCTGCTCCCCAGCTCTCCGCACCCCAAACACCACATGCACACACACACACACACACAC
>NW_015183174.1:0-945 GCF_001447785.1 Gekko japonicus
CAACTATTTTATATCAATGCAAGACTGTTTATATGTGTGAGCAGTTATTACCAGGGGTCATTTCGTGGAAAAAGAGGCAAAAGGAAGCGACCAGATCCAACTATTTTATATCAATGCAAGACTGTTCATATGTGTGAGCAGTTATTACAGCCTTTTGTCTCTGGAACCTGATCGCTGCTTGGCTCACAGCAAACTGACAACCCAGTCCCAAAAACCCTACTGGTAATAACTTCAGTTCGGTGTAACACTGTGATTTGTGATGGAGTGTAAGGGGTGGGGTGTTAAGTTTTCAGTGTGTTTTGTCCTGTGGCTAGGGTTGCCACGCAGTGTTCCCTCTAAGCTGAGTCAGTGTGAGCTAGCTCACCGTTTTTTAGCCTCCGGCTCACACATTTTTGCCTTAGCTCAGGAAGGATGGCTCCAAAGCAAACTAATTTATGCAGTAGCCCAAATCGCTCGCTCACAACCAGTAGCTCACAAAGTAGACAAGGGGTGGGGTGTTAAGTTTTCAGTCTGTTTTGTCCTGTGGCTAGGGTTGCCAGTCCCCGGTTGGGAAATTCCTGCAGGTTTTGTGGGATGGATGCTGAGGAGGGTGGGGTTTGGGGAGGGGAGGGGAGGGACCTCAGCAGGGTCTAATGCCGTAGAGTCCACCTTCCAAAGTGGTTGTCCAGGTGAGCTGATTTCTGTCATCTGGAGATCAGTTGTAATCCCAGGAGATCTCCAGCCACCACCTGGAGGTTGGCAACTCTACCTGGGGCTGCAGCTAACCTTAGGGGTCAAAAGACATAAGAAATGTGCAACACGGCCCCGCCCTATCACTATCTTTTCCCTTTGTCCCGAAGTACATGTATGAAACGAATGCTGCTTCAAGAGAACATTATCTGTGAAAGTGTCAGAAAAGTGCTAGAAAGGTGGCAATGGTGACTGTATTTTTAGAAACTGTGAAGA
>NW_015183175.1:0-867 GCF_001447785.1 Gekko japonicus
CCTCCGACTTGGAAACACAGCCGGTTGGTCAGGTCCCACAAGCTCATGAAAAAAACAGGATGTTGTCTGATTCTCATAAATCCAATGCGAGTAATTAAGAATAAAAATTATGTTTTTAGAAAACTCCAGCACACATGATTTCCTTGACTCAAAGTCTGGCTGTTGCACTCTGCTTAGCTATTTGACGCAGCGGGAGCGATCTGGGCACCCATAACCTTTGTTGAGTGATAGTGACATATTGAAAAAAATGGTATTTAGCAGAGATAATATAGCCCAGCAGAGCTTGAGAAAAATAATTCAGACTCAGAGTCCATGTGCGGTTAAAATATAAAGTTTTTACTAAATTCTAGCATGGGAAGGGTAACTGGGATGAAAATAACAACAGAGCATAATCGGCTACATCCTTACTCTACAAAGACAAAACTAGAAGAGAGAGATTACGGCTACTCTTCTTCTTCTTCAGAACACAAAATAAAGATGGGAAGAGAAGCCATAAAATGGTAATACACCTTGACACTTTAGTCCCAATCAAATTCCTAGATCAGGGAGAAAATTCCTGGGCTTCCTACATCTAAAGAACATTGGTTACATCAGAAACATGTGACTTCCTGTGAGTAACATAAACAAACATTTAACCCCAGATATACTGAGTGTTTTTAACTTGTAATACCCAACACTCCTCCTCTTCTCCTCCTCCTTTGTCTCCTCCTCCTGGTCTGGGAGGTCCCAACTGCGACCGGGACATACCCCCCCCCCTTAGCCCCTCAGCTGGGGGCCCTTCGTGTAGGTGCGATAGGTAGTCTGCGACGAGGTGGTCCCGGCCGGTGCAGTGTTGTACGGAGAACTGAAAGGGAAGGAGAGACATAT
>NW_015183176.1:0-869 GCF_001447785.1 Gekko japonicus
GAGAATTCAGTCATTCTCCCTATTCATGGTAGGCACAAATTGTCCCTGTCTGTATACAATGGCAAAAATTGTTTATTTTTTCGCTGAAGGTTTAGCAGCTCTTCCCAGACATAGGTAGTACCACTACTGAGCTGACAACATCGCCGACTGGGCATTTTTCAGTGTGTCCTTTAGAAGGATGTAGCTTTATAGTCTATTTTTTGCAATGTGTCCTTTAGAAGGACGCACCTTTTTAGTATAAAAACATGTGCCCTTTTAGTATATCTGGAGTAGACTATTCTGTCCACAATCTTGGGTCTTTGACCACCCGCTATGATCTGTGCCCTGGACTAACTTTCTTTGCTTTGCAATCATGGATTGCTTTTTTCAGCATCTTTCAGAAGCCTTTTCCTGCGTTTTGTTATCTTTAATAGTGATCAGGTCGCTAACTCGGCTTGCCAACCTCCAGGTCGTAAGTATAACCAAAGAGAGATCACGGGATGAGTGAGCAGAAAATGGTCAATGACAACTGTGATATATTTACAAAGAGAATATCACTCTTTTAAAGATTTTATTTATTTATTTAGATGTATATGCCACCTTCCCCAAACAGGCTCAGGGCAGTGTACATCAATTAACATAATGCAATTAAAATGATATTAAAATAACAATTTACACATAGTAATATATCATAAAATACCATGTAAACGGAGAGATCAGATGTTAAAGCAATTCAATATCTAATCAGATGTTCAAAAAAAAGATAAATATCAATACATTCCTGTACATTTGCACAAGAATAAACATCAAAAAATGATCCCGCAATGTCGACAAGCACAGTCCAATAATTTAAAGTCCTTTCCTATTGCAGGAGTCTGCCTGGTCTTCTT
>NW_015183177.1:0-890 GCF_001447785.1 Gekko japonicus
CTACACAAACAACAGGAATCACTGCCAAAAGCCCCTAAGTTTGAAGAGCAAAGTGGGAGGAGAAGGTCTGGGAACATATTTCAACACTGACCAAAACAGAACGGCACACAGGCCCGTTTCTCCACCTTCTTTCTGTTTGATGCTGCTTGGAGATATATTTTGAATGCTACTTACGTGTAACCACGAATCATGAAGCTATGTTATACCATGGAGATGAATGCTATACATCTATACACGCTTGCATATAATACACACTTATGTTATGCACACTATACACTATAGTATCCATTACGGCTACTAACCAGGAACTCCTGAAGGGATGGGTGTGGGTTTTTTTGGGAAACTAAGGAATAAAGGATGATTGTCAGAAGGTTTGATTCTAAGATGGATGCTGTCAGGCGACGGCCACAACACTTTCCCCAGCTACCCTGCAATCATCCTTAAACCTTCTTTGCTACAATATTTTTAGAGCGGTTGCAGGAACGTTGGAGAGACTGCTGTGCCCTTGGGAAAGTCGGGATCATTGCCAGTCCCTCCCACATTGGCATTGTTTTCCTTGCTGTATTCCCCCGTGGCAGCCACTCTTCTCCTCCATGACACTAGATGGCGGGTGGGATTGTTAAGTCATTAATTGACATATTGCTATAGCATCATAAGAACATAAGAGACGCCAATGTTGGATCAGGCCAAAGGCCCATCCAGTTCAACACTCTGTATCACACAGTGGCCAGAAATACCAGTGCCATCAGGAGGTCCACCAGTGGGGCCAGGACATTAGAGGCCCTCCCACTGTTGACCCCCCCCCAAGCACCAAGCATCATGCTACAGTGATTCAGCAACTGATGATTAAAAAGGCGAATGCATGAAGCTGCCTTGAAAAAGACCTCCCC
>NW_015183178.1:0-870 GCF_001447785.1 Gekko japonicus
GTGTTTTGACTTGTAACACCCAACACTTAGGGCTTCCAATCTCCAGGTGCCAGATGTGCTATTCATCTATTATTACAATTAATAAAGGCACTCTTGTATACAATCTATATTCAATACATAAAACAATCAGATCATAACTCATATACACTCAGTCTGAACGCATTTCCAGTCTCATGCACACTTCTTAATGGAACAAAGTGCTCGTGCCGAAGAAACGTGTCCCGTTGGCTAATTTCAAAGTGCAACAGATGAAGATTCCAAGTCATTCATCTTCAAGAATGCATACATGAAACATTCCAATTCTGATGGAGCCTGCCATCCTCACAATGGAAGGAAATGAGCCGTAGAATCCAGCGGAGAACTGTATCAGGAGAGATTACTTGTTCATAATTCATCTGGAACTGGGGGTGGGTTGGTTATGAAGTAGCTAGGTTTGTGGGTAACACCAGTTTTTTCAGAGAGGTAAAAACAAAGGCGATTCTGAAAGAGCTCCAAGATGAACTCTCCAGACTGGGTGAGTGAGGTTCAGTGAGACAAATGTAAAGCAAGACACAAAAATCCGACGTCATACTGATAGCAGCTGATAATCATCCTGGTGACTAACCAAGAAGGAACTCTTGAGATCATGGTAAACAGCACACTGACTGAAGCCATTGACTCAGATGTGCGAAACAGAATTGTTCAGGAGGGCATTCTTGTAGAAGGAGCAAAGCTGTGGAGTAATAGTTAAACTCCCTGCACTGATTATCTTGTTACCTTAAACGGATACATTTGCATGCATTCTTGTTTTCTTCCGTCTTCTACAGTCCCAGCCCAACTGCATTATTTTGGCTTACAAGGTCCCTGGTCACACGGGCCGGATATTGCGGG
>NW_015183179.1:0-889 GCF_001447785.1 Gekko japonicus
GGCCACTTTGGCCGGGGATCCTGGAGGTTATTCGCCATCTTGTGGGCATGAAATGGGGGTGTAGCTGCCGGGGGGCTAGCTGCCATGTTTTGCTTGTTTCTCTCCCTGTTCCCGCTTGCTCGCAGCTCAGCCGCTTGCAGTAAACATTGCTTGAGAGACTGTGGGAGCCAGCTCTGCCAGATGGCGTTATCTGTCTGGCCTTGTGAGGAAGGGTGTGAATCTTACCGCTCTCATGAGACCCTGCGAGTCTCCTGCTCATTATGTAATCTCCCGCCGGGAGAATTCCCCCGTGCACGCGCTCGGAGTTAATTTGCTTAGCCATCTGCCTCGTCCTGCTATATGTAGGGATGTTTCCGCCCCATAGTCATTCCTAACAATAATCCTGTGGACATGGTACCAGTTCTGTACTCTAATAAAGCATAACGCTTCTTAGGAAACGTGTGTAGAGAGTTACTTGCTGTGGAACCTGACATTGTGGGTGTGTGAGGGAGATAATTGTGAGTTTCCTGCGCTGTGCAGGGGGTTGGACTAGATGACTCTAGAGGTACCTTCCAACTCTATGATTCTATGACAGGGCCCAACCTATCATGAAGCTAGCTCACTCCGAGTCCAGGAATCCCTCAGATGGATTCTTAGGTAGGCTGAACCCGTGCTCATGGCTAATGGGAAGGTTACTTGATTTTGGATTGCTCAACCAAACTTTTTGTGGCCATTGTAGGTAAAGTGGGCTTTGGAATTGTCCTCTGCTGTCTTGCAGCCTGCTGTATGCCAATTTGCCCTGCTGTTCTGTCCCTGTTTTGCCTTCAGTCTGTAGGTGGTGGTGAGTAGAGTACATTCAGTTAAGGTACATTCTGCCATACGTTCCTTGAGACAAGGAAGGCAGGAAGGA
>NW_015183180.1:0-863 GCF_001447785.1 Gekko japonicus
GGGGAATCAAACCTGGTCCTCCCAGGTCAGAGTCCATGCACTCAACCCACTACACCAAACTGGCTCTCGACGCATGCCCAACCTGTCTGGACGTGAATGCATGCCCAACCTGCCCAATCTGTATCGTGAATGCATGCCCAACCTGTCTGGACGTGGGCCCATCTGTTTATAAGAAGGTGCTGATGGCTGCCAATCAGCCGGTAGGGACTGGACCAGTTCTGACCGCAGGGCCGGAACCATACATCGGGCAAGGCCTACGTTCGTGAAGGAGCCCTCTGAGAACCAGAGTCGTTGCTACCACCCATTAGCGTTAAGTAACCTTGGAGGCTTCCTTTGCAAAACAGAACGTACCTGTCTTCCCAAATTGGGTTGCCAGCCTCCAGGTGGGTCTTGGAGGTATCCCGGAATCACATCTCCAGATGATAGAGATCAATTCCTAGGGTTATCAACACCAGGTGGGGACATTCAGGGAGATTTTGGGGGGGTGGAGCCCGGGGAGGTGCCTCTAATGCCCTGTGGCGTCTACCACCCAAAGCAACCATGTTCTCTCAAGCAAATACAGTTTAGCACTTTGGGCAATTGGCGATGAGTAGAGGACTGTCAAATCTGCCCCCCCCCCCAGTTTGCATTCGGTAGCCCCAGACCTTAAAACCTGGGCTTTCAGGTTCTTGCCAGCATTGCTTGGGACCCGCTTGGGACGGGCAAGTTTTGGGATGCTTTTCGGCATGAAGGGAAGGTCACCACTGGGGACTGAAACCGAGAGCCAGCCCATGTGACCGTTTTGACACATTCGCCTGCACGAGAGTCGCAAGTCAGGAGGAGAGATGCAGAATCCCTGTTCACAGGGCTATTTTTGGGCAGGA
>NW_015183181.1:0-839 GCF_001447785.1 Gekko japonicus
CTCCCAGCACCACTTCATTCATTTCATTTCATTGCATCTCCCCCACACCAGTCAAGTAATCTCTTAGGGTAAAGAGTGGAAGCTGTGAACTGGGAACGCTGAGCTTGGGTAGACACAGCACAATTATTTTAGCTTGTGGCTTTTGTGTGGTTAATCGATTACCCGACTGCTCCCTCAGGCTGCAAAAGCCTACAATTACTTCTCCAGAGCAGCACAGTTTTTCATTTCATGATGCAAGGCAGGTGCTGGCAGCACAAAGCCAAGGTTCAGAGTTCCTCAGTTGTGAAGAGGCAATGGAGTGCATAGGGAAGAACCCCTTAATGCAAAATATTCTCTCATACCAGCTCCAGATGGTCCCACCAGAGCCCCCCTCTTTGTCCTTGGCAGAAAGGTCGAAAAGTACCACTTGAAGCCATTCCACTGCCTCCCCCCTTCCCTTCTGCAGGCTTGTTGGACAACCTTGCCGAGAGCGGCCATCCTCATAGAGCACAGGAAGCTAAACATTCTGGGACCGGCATACCTTCGGGACCGCCTCTCCTGGTATACCCCCCCCAAAGTGCGTTCTAGTGCGTTCTAGTTCCATAAGCCATAAAAAGCCATGGTGCATAGTCCGGATGCTGGCTACCGCGTTTCGAGTTGTTCTTATTAAAAAATAATAGGCTATAAGGGGACTCAATCTCAGTAGAAGGCACATACAAAGCCAGTATAATCAGTCAAGAAGGATTATGGGTCTTCTACAGCAAGAACCTGGATCTAGCAGACCCTGCTCTGAAGTACTGAAGGGTGAGGTGGTCGTGGAATTCCTGTTTCGGGGTCAATCTCTGGGGAAAGATGGGAAG
>NW_015183182.1:0-859 GCF_001447785.1 Gekko japonicus
CTGCAAGAAAGTGGGAAAAATGAGATCAATAAGGAAATGGAACTTGGAGCTAATAAAATATTTTACATAGGACCCTGTATTTCTTTATTAAACTTGTCTAATCAACATGAATGGAATATTAAACCTGTATTGAAATGCTTTTGCTGTCTAGAAGTTGTTTTTAAGAAGTAGGATTTTGAAATGGAAACTCTGTAAGAAGATTTAGTAGCTAAATGAGTATGTTCAGGATATCAGTTGAGGTACATGTATGATGGAAATATAGGCTAAGAAAAAAAAATAGGAATAAATCTTTTGAAAGTGCCTAGTTGATTTATCTCTGATCTTTGGAAGATGTCAGAAAATTGTGCTTATTGCTGGAGGAACTGTTTTTGCTTCTTTATTTTGCCCATGCTATTTAAATGATAGGAGGTAATTAGAGGCTGAGATATTCCCTTTATGTACTGCAAATTTTGAATGAAGGGTGAATTGGACTACAACTGCATAGGCTAAATGAAATCAAATAAATATAAACTAATCAGTGGTAAAAGCAGACAATGGAGATTAAGCTGGATATAGTATCAAGAGATGATTATTTTTACCATTTATCAATTATATTTAAAAAGAGATGATGAATTGTAACAGATGATGAACTGTAACAGTAACTGAAAATGTTATACAAGAAATGTGTTATAAATGGTGACACAGAAATTAATAATATTAACAAACTGAAGTTGGGTGGTGCAGTAATGGGATATATGTTTGTTAATTGTTTACATAGTTGTTTGTCTGTATATTTGTTTTGTTTTTGTTTAAGATGTATGTGTTGGAAATCTAATAAAAATTTATTAAAAAATATGCACAATAAAATATAGTACCTTAA
>NW_015183183.1:0-866 GCF_001447785.1 Gekko japonicus
TCTTAAAGTGGGCTGTTCTTTGCTCCTGTGACGTGAAGTGATTTCATGTGATAGCTGAAGGGCAGGGTTGCCATTTGCCCGGTGGGGTCATGGGAACTCCTGATTTTGTGGGCTCCCACCCACCGCTGGCCAGCTGGCTGACAGGAGGGAATCCCCCCCCAACAGTGATGTCACACACAATGTACCTGTGTCACCCAGAAGTGACATTGGCGACACTGAGGTGTGACGCTCTGGATTATGGGCAAAACTCTATGCTTTGATGCCGATTTTACCATAGAGTTTTGCCCGAAATCCAGAGCATCGTTGCTGACGTCACTTCCGGGTAATGCAGGCATGTTGCATGCAGCGTCACTGTTTAGGGGGGGGACTGGAGGGCGATGTCACTTCCCACTCCTGGAATGTCCCCCCATTCCTCTACCAGTGGATGAAAGGGACCTGGCGACCCTACTGACTCCTGGTTGGGGAATTCCGGGAGATTTGGGGGTGGAGCCAGCAGTGAACGGGGCTTGGGGAGGGGAGGGACTTCAACAGGGTACAATGCCATAGGGTCCGCCTTCCAAAGCGGCCATTTTCTCCAGGGGAACTGATCTCTGTCGCCTGAAGATCAGTTGTAAGTCCAGGAGCTCTCCAGCTACCACCTATAGGTTGGCAACCCTAATTAGTGTGAACTGCTGTTCCGTTCTACCATTGTTTTACCGCTGCTTCATTAGCGCAAGATTTTGGTAAAGATCATATCTTGGCTCTTTTGGACCTAAAAGAAGCAAAGTTTATCTTAGAGTCTTTTCAATCCATTAGGCTTTGGCCTGTGCCCCTTGATGCAATTTTATGTTTGCAGAGTATCCCCATATAGCGAGATGTTCCCTTAA
>NW_015183184.1:0-867 GCF_001447785.1 Gekko japonicus
GGAAACGCTGGCTTCCTGCAGTTAAAGGGACCACTTTAACTGCAGGGAGCCGTCGTTTACGCACACCCAGTCAGCTGGCCCCTAGCCACCCCTCTCCCTCCTCTCTCTCACAACAGAGAAAGTATGTCTATGGGCAGTTGTTGATTTTGCCCACTTGCAGGTTGGCGCCTTCAGAAACCCCTGCTATGTGAGCAGAGTTGTTATGATGGAGCATAGAGAGGCAGTTGTTGTTCAGGCAGTCCCATAAATAAGAGAGACCAAGATTATGATGGTCTTTGTGATAGCCAATAACTTAAACTGAGCTCAGTAATAAATGGGCACCCAATGGAGGGTTTGTAGAATGGGAGTAATATGCATGCTCTGTTTAGCTCTTGCTAACAGTCAAGCCATGGCATTCTGGACTAGTTAGAGTTTCTGAACTGATTTTGAGGGGGAACCAATATATAGTGCATTATAGTTACTCTAGTCTCAGTGTTACTGTGGTGTGGATCCAGATGGCCAGGTCAGGTATATTTATTTTTTATTTTATTTATACCTTCAGCTTATATACCGCCCTGACCCCGAAGGGTCTCTGGGCGGTTTACATAGTGGTTCTAACCAACCAATTAACCTAACTAGGGCCACATTGTCTACAGGGTGGTGACTGCCTACCAGCACCCCGGGCTAGTTGTCATCCGGCTTTTTTCCGCGGCTTCAGATATTGGCGTCCTGGTGCCCTTTCTGGAGCCGATCTTTCCCAAGCAGCTTCCTCTGGCAGGTCTCGTCTTGGCACGTGGCTCTGTGTTGGCTGCAGTTCCAGCTACTGTCCACAGGTAGCTCCGCCGCGCGGCCCCATATTAAGGTATGGGGCCATTTTACAGGCTAGGC
>NW_015183185.1:0-868 GCF_001447785.1 Gekko japonicus
AGCATGCCACTGCAATTTTAAGTGATTTAAAAATGATGTTAGGGCCTGATCCTTACTGGGCCTGTAGCACAGCGCTCTTCCCCAGTTACACCGGTACCTCGGCAACGTCGTCGGGACTCGTTAAGGAGAAAGTGTGTCCCGCCAGCTGGTAGATCCGATTCTCGATCTCATTCAGTTTGGCTTGCATGACGTGTTTCTGAGTCTCACACTCCACGTCGCTGAAACCCATGCCATTGAGCTCCAGCAAAGCCAAGCAATACTGGTTTGGCATCTCCACTTCATGGAAAATGTCTGGGACAAACAAACAGGGATGTAAACGGGGCAAGAAGAGGGCCAACAATTAAAACAATGTATAAATAATATATAAAACACAAGTATTTAGTTGTAAAGGATTAAAAAATATATATGGGGCCAATGCTCCCTCTAAGCTGTGGAGTCTTGTGAGCAAAAATTCGACTTTGTGAGCTGCTGGCATTAAAGTTGCAAGCAAGGGATTTGGTGACGGCATCAATTAGTTTGCTCTGGAGCCCTCCTCCCTGAGCTGAGACAAAGATGTGTGAGCCAGAGGCCAAAGAACTGTGAGCTCGCTCACACTAACTAAAGGGTGGCGATAGGGGAGCAGCGGTCTCGGAGGCAGCCTCTTGAGTGTGGGGTGCCATAGGGTGCGGTGCTGTCCCTGATGTTGTTTAACATCTACATGCGCCCCCCCTTCCCAGATTGCCCGGAGGTATGGGCTTGGGTGTCATCAATATGTGGATGACACCCAGCTCTATCTGACGCTGGGCGGCCGGTCGAACTCTGACCCAGATGACCTCCAGTGGGCATTGCAAGCTGTGGCGGGTTGGCACAGACTGAGTCGGCTGAAACT
>NW_015183186.1:0-848 GCF_001447785.1 Gekko japonicus
GCTTACAATCTCCTTCCCTCCCTCTCCTCGCAACAGACACCCTCTGAAGGGTCTTTTATCCGGTTTGATTCAGAATCAGCAGTGCCGACTCTGTGAACTTAGGCGCAGATCACGAGAGGGAAGGCAGGAAGTTGGATCAGTGCTTAGTTCTCGTGGCCCTTTCTGACACGCCCAGGGAAATGCCGATCACCACGCTGGGAATCAGGAAGCAATTTTTCTGCAGGCCAGTTTGGGCCAGGGATACTGGAGGGTTTTTGCCCTCTTTCTGGGTGTGGAACAGCGGTCATTGGGGGGGGGTGTGGGGGAGAGGTATTTGTGAATATGCTCATCACCACTTTTGAGGTCAGGAAGCTATTGTTCTCCAGGCCAGTTTGGCTCAGGGATCCTGGAGGTTTTTTGCCCTCTTCTGGGCGTGGAACAGGGGTCGCTGGGTGTGTGTGTGTGTGGGGGGTGTGGTATTTGTGAATGTCCTGCATTGTGCAGGGCGTTGGACCAGATGGCCCTGGAGGGTCCCTTCCGACTGTATGATTCTAAGTAGGTGATTCTATGAGCTGAGGACTGCTCTTGAGAAATGACCGTGTTCTCGGGGGCAAGGGCGTTCTGGCTCCAGCCTTTCGGCACCACCGTGGACAGCGGCCGCCACGGATGTGACCATTGTGGGGCACCTGCCCCACCTGGTGGCTGTAAGGTGTAAAAGCAGTTTGCCGCATCCCCCTTCCTGTGCATGAAAACACCACCAGCATCAGCCACTGTGAGGTATGTCTGGCTTTAGGATGGAAGCTCTCCCATGGCATGCCCCACGTGTGAGCTGACTTTACGTATGAGGTCTGCCACCAGGTGCAGCTGTT
>NW_015183187.1:0-906 GCF_001447785.1 Gekko japonicus
TTCTTCAGTGACTCACGAAAGCTCCTGCTCTGCCGCAAATAGTGTTACTGGACTCTTGCTCTTTTCTGCTGCTACAGACTAACATGGCTACCCATCTCGATCCACAAACCGAGCTGGACGTATGCCACAATTCCACGGGAGACCTGGAAACCAGCAGAATACGGCCTAGTTGGGCTTCATCTTCCTCATCAGCCCAACTTTTTTTCTTCTGGTCCTTATGAAGGATACCCAAAAGGCTGAACTCTAATAATACAAATAAGTTCACATTTATATAGCGCCGCCAGCATTCAAGGAGCTTCACTTCTGAAGAAGTGAGCAGTGACCAGTGTTTCCTCTAAGCTGAGTTAGTGTGAGCTAGCTCACAGTTTTTTAGCCTCTGGCTCACAATTTTTGGCTTAGCTCAGGAAGGATGGCTCCAGAGCAAACCAATTTATGCAGCAGCCAAACTGCTCACTCACAACTTTCATGCCAGAATTTTAGCTCACAGGACTCCACAGCTTAGGGGGAACATTGGTCATTACCAGTGTTCCCTCTAAACTGAGTTAGTGTGAGCTAGCTCACAGTTTTTTAGCCTCCGGCTCACACATTTCTGTCTTCGCTCAGGAAGGATGGCTCCAAAGCAAACTAATTTATGCAGCAGCCAAATCGCTCACTCATGGCTGTAATGCCAGCAGCTCACAAAGTAGGATTTGTGAGGACTCCACAGGACTCCACAGATTAGAGGGAACATTGTTCCAAGTCGCTCGCTCACAACTTTAATGGTAGTAGCTCACAAAGCATAATTTCTGCTCACAGGACTCCACAGTTTAGAGGGACCGTTGGCAGTGACTCATGAAAGCGCCTCCCCTGCCACATACTTTGTTAACCTTTAAGGTGTTCCTCGACTCTTGCTCTTTTCCACTTCAC
>NW_015183188.1:0-872 GCF_001447785.1 Gekko japonicus
ATTAGGAAAACAGAAGAATATCCTTCTTGCGAAACACTTCTCTCTCTTTCTCTCTCTTTCTCTCTCTGCGTGCCCCAGCTCCCTGCATTCTTTGTGGATCTGCTATCTAGTACAGGGGTGGAAAGAAGGATTTTTGTTTCCCTTACACACACACACCCCAAGCTTCTGCCTTCTTCCAGTAGAAGGCCAATATACTAAAGAGCAGTGTTCCCTCTACGCTGAGTTAGTGTGAGCTAGCTCACAGTTTTTTAGCCTCTGACTCACACATCTCAGTCTTCGCTCAGGAAGGACGGCTCCAGAGCAAACTGATTTATGCAGCAGCCAAATTGCTCACTCAGAACTTTAATGCCAGTAGCTCACAAAGTAGAAGTTTTGCTCACACCACTCCTCAGCTTAGAGGGAGCATCGCTAAAGAGCAAGAAGAATCTAATTTCCCGCTCTGAAGTCAGGAGTAACTATTTTCAGCATCAGTAGAAAATAGTGATGGGAACATGTGTCAACAATGCCCTCCTGCTTTCTGCATAGGACAAACAAATCAGTCCCTATGCAAAACCTGGGTTGCCATCCTCCAGGAATGGCCTGGAGTCCTGTGATTACAACGTATCTCCAGACCAAGAGACCCTTGGAAGGAACAGCTGCTTTGGAGGGTAGACTCTGTGGTATACCATAGATTCTAGAAAAGCAAAACCAAAAATCTGTCACATCCCTGCTGAGCCCCCTCTCCACCCCAAACAACACCCTCCCCAGGCACTAGGGTTGCCATCTTTGGCCTGGGAAATTCCTGGACATTTGGGGGTGGTGCCTCTTGGAGAGGTAAATTCGGGGAGGGGTTTCACCTAGAATTACCGTGTGCCTTCTGAAGCTGCTGTTTT
>NW_015183189.1:0-860 GCF_001447785.1 Gekko japonicus
ACTAGAGGGAGCAAAACGCACGTGGAACACAAAAAAAAAGCCCCCAACCCAACAGGCACAAGCAACGTAAATAAGAATGAGGAACAGCCCTACGAAAGGAATGCTTGCAAAATGTACATTAGCAAATCGCTGCCGTTCCTAATTTTAGGAATCGTAGCAGAACGTTTTTAAAAAATAAAATATGGAGAATCGCATTTTCTAGTGGCAAGGAATTCCCTAAAGGCCGTATTGTAACAAGGTACAAATATTTTAATGAAATAAAATAATAAATAATACGGATTTAATAATTTCCTACTATCACATCTAAATTGGCTCTAAGATACCAATGAGGTTGGTCTTCAACACTCAGTTGAGATTTCTGTGGCTGTGTGCATTCCATGATTCTAGGATCTGAAATCCTATTACTCGAAAGCTGAAACTGTCATTGGTAATTTTAGGTGGGTAAGAACCTCAGAAGAGCCCTGCTGGATCAGACCAGTGAGGGTCCATCTAGTCCAGCCTCCTGACTCACACAGCGGCCAACCAGTTCCTCTGGATAGCCAGCCACAGGGCATAGAGGCCGAGGCCTTCCCCTGGTGTTGCCTCCTGGCTCTTGGATTCAGAGACTGACTTCCTCTGAATGCGGAGGTTCCCTTTAGTTACCATGGCTAGTAGCCACCGATAGACCTCTCCTCCATGAATCTGTCTAATCCCCTTTTCAAGCTGTTCATTCCTGTGGCCATCACTACATCCTTTGGCAGCAAATCCCACATTTTAATCACTCGTTAAGAAGTATGTCCTCTTGTCCATCCTGAAGCCTGCTAGATGACACTGGGCCAGTCATAAAAACATAAGAACATAAGAGCAGAGGTCATTTTGGG
>NW_015183190.1:0-891 GCF_001447785.1 Gekko japonicus
TTCTGGTTTCTGAACTTTTCCTCAAATGGACACAGTGAGGGCAAGGAGTTGTGTCCTTTCCTTTCACTTGTCTTTTTCCCTCAAACTTTTGTCATCTCTCTCCACCCCATGAATAATTTTACCCAGGGCTATTTTTGGGCAGGAACACACAGGAACGGAGTTCCGGCCGGCTCCCGAGTTGGCCACGCCCAGCAGAAACTCATTAGCATAATAGGCCACACCCAACAGCAGGAACTCATTAGGATTGGCTACATTAGGGGTGTGTGACCTAACATGCGCAAAGGAGTCCCTGCTACAAAAAAAGGCCCTGGGTTTTGACAACAAACAAGGTAAACAGAATAAGAAGCAAAAGGTGGGTGTGGCTGGATGACCACACTTCTGGTAACACGGGGCTGTGGCCTAATATGCTAATGCGCTATACTCTCATGGGTGTGGCTGGATATGCTAATGAGTTTCTGTTGTTGGGTGTGGCCTATTATGCTAATGAGTTCCTGCTGGGCTTTTTCTACAAAAAAAAGCCCTGGGTACTCCAAATGAGGCCGCATCACATACAGGGGCATTACAATATTGGCTGTCTTATTCTCAGTCCCCTTCCTAATAATCCCTAACATAGAGTTTGCCTTTTTGACCGCTGCAGCGCTTTCATGGAGCTATCGGCTGTGACCCCAAGGTCTTTTCCCCTCTCCGTCACAACAAGCTCAGCAATGGTTAATAAAATAAATAAATACTACTCAGAATTGTGGCTGAATCCATCATTCTCTCGATCCACTATTTCCACTCCTAGAGGAGAACCGTGATGGCCTGCAATAAAACCACTAGATTGGAGTTCAGTCACACCTTAGAGACCAACAAGAATTTTGGTCCAAAAGCTTTGGGGGTGAACATAAGAAC
>NW_015183191.1:0-1125 GCF_001447785.1 Gekko japonicus
CCTCAAGATGCACCTACCTGTACTCAGGAGCAGAATAAAGGAGTCACGGGACAGACTGAGACCCTCTTGCATCTCTGTTAAGAGTACTGGGGATGGAGTCTCACCCCCCCATACACCCCCATACACCCAGTTTGCTGCAGGCTCCTACACTACAGACATCCTGGACAGTCATGTTAATTCCCACAGCTGCCACAGATGTGAATTCACATGTGCATCTATTGAAAGTAATACGTGATGGATAATTACATTCAGATATAGATGTTATCTATTTACACTGCTTTACTTTTAATGGATGAAAGTTTGGATGCATATCAGAATAAATATTGCCATCACCTGTCTGTTTCAACTGTGTGTGTAAAGTATCATCATGTTGCAGCTGACTTCTGGTGACTTCATAGGGTTTCAAGGCAAGAGATGAATAGAGATGGTTTGCCATTACCTGACTCTGAGTAGCAACCCTGGACTTCCTTGGTGGTCACCCATCCAAGTACTGACCAATGCTAACTCTGCTTAGCTTCCAAGACTAATGAGAGGCTAGCCTAGGTCATCCAGGTCAGGGCTTATTTCAACTAGACAGCAGCTATCTGTAGGACATCAATCTGACTGTATATCACCATGATAAGTTGCTTCAATTAATTAAGAACTACCCATTGAATTGGGGGATAGGGATGCTTGAACACCTGCCAGTTTGGCTAACTTCCTGTTCACCATTGGAAATCAAGTAGCCCGTTAATCAATGAGGTGTTCTCAACCTGTTTGCAGACAGATAACTTGTATACATCAGAAGCCAATTCCCAGCCGATGAAGGATCAGATTTCTCCTGCTGAGAAAATAATAATGTTGATCTCTTTCTCCTCTCCCTTTTGGAATGGGGATACTGAAATACACTAGGTTCAACACATGAGTAGTGATCGACTTATGCTTTATTCAGTGATTTAGCTCAACTATAAGACAACTCCTGCAGGGCCAAAGCCCTGCTTATAATCCCACCAAACGGCACACCCCAAACACACCCACTCCCAACAGTAGGCTGTTTATACACTAATTGCATCCTGAAAGGTGGCTGCCAGTATCCTGCTGGTCTATTGTATTTCCCCCCCCCCCCCCCCTCCCCTCTTTTTTCTT
>NW_015183192.1:0-866 GCF_001447785.1 Gekko japonicus
TCATTGAAAGCTTTTAATAGTTGCACGTCGTTTGTAATTACACAAACACACACACTACACGTATTTTTGCATTACATTTAAGGAGCCGTCTGACTCCTGAAAAATGTGATCAGAAGTAAGCTCCATTTTATTCAATGGGGCATACTCGCAGGAAAGTCTTTTTAGGATCACAGCCTTAGTGTATTGCATATGTATTTTTCACAGTCTTTTCCTCCACCATTATCAAATGCAGCCAAATGTTAAATACGTGTGAATGGCAACTGTTAAATAGCATCAAATCAGGAATACCATTACCATCAAATAACAGCAATTGTCAAATACCGAAATCAAATTTCATCAGGAGCTATTTGAAGAAGACGACGACGAAGAGGAGATTGGATTTACACCTCGCCCTTCACTACCTGAAGGAGTCTCAGAGTGGCTCACAATCTCCTTTCCCTCCCTCTCCCCACAACAGATACCCTGTGAGGGAGGTGAGGCTGAGAGAGCTCTTTCGAGGGCTGCTCATGAGAGAACAGCTCTGAAATAACTTGTGACTGACCCAAGGTCACACCAGCAGCTGCATGTGGAGGAGTAGGGAATCAAACCTGGTTATCCCAGATTAGAGTCCATGCTCCTAACCACTGTTTATTTATTCATTTGCCTTGCCTTTCCCCCCAGGAAGGAAGTGGCTCGCATCATTCTCCTTTATTTTATCCTCACAAAAAACCCTGTGAGGTAGGTTAGGCAGAGAGTGTGCGACTGGCACAACATCACCCAGAAAATGTCTGTAGCAGAGTAGGGATTTGAACCCAGTTCTCTTGATCCTACCCTGACACCAACCACTGCACCACACTGGCTCTCCCATTGTGAATCTCACCAGCTCT
>NW_015183193.1:0-841 GCF_001447785.1 Gekko japonicus
TTTTTGGCCACTGTGTGACAGAGTGGTGTCTCTTATGTTCTTACCCCTGAATACCATGTGCAGGGAATGGCTGTCACTTTCATGCTATGCTTGTGGACACCCAAAAGCATCTGGATAGTCGCTGTTGGAGACAGACCTTGTCCTCTGGAGGGGCTAAACCTGTTTCTGGGCTATACTACTTAGGATGGCCAGCAGGTGGGGTTCCTCCATGCAAAATTTTTCTTGTGTATAGGAAAGCTGGGAGAAACCGTAGCTAAAACCCTGCTCCTGACATGCTAGCTTTCTCTGGGCAGGGGAATTCTATGCAAAGGAAATCCCTTGCACTTCGAAAGCTGCCATGTCAGCAGAAGAAGATTCCCATCTAGCCTTTTGCTTGACATGTTCGTTTTCTCTGTGTT
This sequence comes from Gekko japonicus, assembly GCF_001447785.1. Taxonomy (NCBI): domain Eukaryota; kingdom Metazoa; phylum Chordata; class Lepidosauria; order Squamata; family Gekkonidae; genus Gekko; species Gekko japonicus. Next base: position 399 of record NW_015183193.1, read on the forward strand.
TTTAATTTGTGTTGTTTATAGCCTACCGTTCTCACAGGGGCCCAAGGCGGATTACACGTAGGGAGTCAGGACAATCAACAAAGTGGGACATTCGCCCTGACCTGGATAGCCCAGGCAAGCTTGATCTCATCAGATCTTGGAAGCTAAGCAGGGTTGACTGTGGTTAGTACTTTGATGGGAGACTTCTTTGGAATAGCAAGTTGGGAGGACAGAGGCAGGCTTTATTCAGCCACCTCTCTGAATATCCTCCAAGCTACCAGTAGGGGTCAGTCACCAGAGGGCATTGTGACTTCCAGGCGCAGATATATGCGTGCGCACCCCCCCCACACCAATACAAACAAAAATTACAAAAAACCCAAAATGGAACATTCAGTAACCGGTACGTTAGGATTGTAGATGTCTGGAACCCCCATAAAGAACTGAAGCATAGCACAATGAGACAT
>NW_015183194.1:0-886 GCF_001447785.1 Gekko japonicus
GGTGGCAATAGGTAATATTTCTGTGCCATCGCATAATCTTGATTGCTATTCTTTCAAGAGCCCGAAAAACTCTTGTGGTGGAATAGTGGAGGGAAACGCCTGGAAGCTCATTTGGTGATCTTGGGCAAGTCACAGACTCTCTGCTTAACCTCACGGGCAATGTTCCCTCTAAGCTATGGAGTCTTGTGAGCAAAAATTCTACTTTGTGAGCTACTGGCATTAAAGTTGTGGGCAGGTAATTTGGCTACTGCATAAATTAGTTTGCTCTGGAGCCAGCCTTCCTGAGCTAAGACAAAAATGTGTGAGCCGGAGGCTAAAAAACTGTGAGCTAGCTCACACTAACTCAGCTTAGAGGGAACACTGCTCACGGGGTATTTGTAAGGATGGGAATGGAGGAGAGGAGAACAGTGTAAGCCACTTTGGCTCTCCATTGGGCAGAAAGTTGGGGTATGAATTAAGTTAACTAAATCAATAACTTCAGGGAAAGCGATGGCTGATGGAAGAAAGTGTGGACAAATCCCCTGTGTGTGCCCGATTTTTCCAGTGCTAATTAATGCCTCTGCATTCACAGTGGCAGTGACAGGGAAACAGAAAAGCCCTGCTCTGTGGATGCAGTTCTGAAAGTATTTAAACTTCTTCAACTATTTCACACCTTCTCCTTTTTCAGCATCTGTGGGTACTTAGAAGGATTACCTTTGTGCCGGACACCCACTGGATGAGAGGATATTTCTTATAAACTGTGCCTTAGTAATATGTGGAGGAGATAAATACCTCCTACAAAGGTAGAAAAATAACAAGGCAGTGTGTATTCCATTTAGGGATGAGCACTAAATGGGAAAGTGCAGTTTGGTTCGTGCTTCATGGTGGACTAGGGTTCCCAAGTACT
>NW_015183195.1:0-852 GCF_001447785.1 Gekko japonicus
AGCCATGGTGATTAAAGGGAACCTCCACGCTGGGAGGCGCTAGTCACCATCAGGGGAAGACCTTGACCCCTGTGCCCTGTTGGTCTCAGCACTTCTGCATTAATCTCCGTACTGTCTGGTCTGGTGGGCTGGGGCTCCCATGGATTTAGGCAGAGAAAGATCATTCCTATTGCCACACCTACCAAACTTTTAGGCGGGTTGCCAGGGACTGAACCAGGGAACACCTACCTGCAAAGCAGACGTTCCACCACTGAGCCAGGGCATGGTTGCCAACAGAGTCCCATATCAAATACTGCTTTGGAAGCCCCCTTTCATTTCCGTGGTGGTTTTCTATGCAGCCCTGTGAGACTGCCAACTATAACAGCGCAGTCCTAAACAAAGTTACACCTTTCTACGCGCAATGCAGTCAACGGGCTTTTCAATGAAGTCAATGGGAAATTCCTGGAGATTTGGGGGTGGGCCCCGGGGGAAGGTGGGGTTTAGGGAAGGGAAGGGGACCTCAGCAGCACATAATGCCATAGAGGCCACCCGCATGAAGAAGTCATTTTCCCTAGAGCAACTGATTCCTGTAGTTAGGGTTGCCAGCTTTGGGTTGGGAGATACCTGGAGATATGGGGGTGGTGGAACCTGGGGTGGGCAGGGTTTGGGGAGGGGGAGGGACCTCAGCAGGGTATCACGTCACAGAGTCCACCCTCAGAAGCAGCCATTTTATCCAGGGGGACTGGTCTTGATAGTCTGGCGATCAACTGAAATAGTGGAAGATCTCCAGGTGCCACCTTGGAGTTGGCAACCCTACCTGTAGTCTGGAACCCATGGTGGCGGCGGTGGCAATGGCGGTGGAGCAGTTCCTGG
>NW_015183196.1:0-857 GCF_001447785.1 Gekko japonicus
AGGCAAGAGACAAACAGAAGTGGTTTGCCTTTTTCTGCCTCTGAGTAGGGATGGGCACGAACCAGGGAAATGCAGTTTGTGATGGTTCGTGGTTTGTGGCATGCTCAGTTCGTGAGTCACGAGCCATTACGAACTTTGAGGCACCAAATGAACTGGTTCAGTTTGTGAGGTTTGGGATGCAGTAGAATGTCCCCTGGCATGCTAGACTCACCAAACTAACAGAGAATATCTGGCTTACTTTCCTCTGCCTGCCCTCCAAGTTTGATGAGGATTGGATTTATGGGGTCCAAATTATGGCCCCCCAAAGAAGGTGCCCTGAGAAAGTGCTTTCTGGGGAAATGACAGGCACAGGTTCAGGAGTGTATAGAGCTGACCCTGTGCAAGCTAGAGACATCAGACTTGCAGGGGACCTCCTGCTGATGCTCCTTTACATACCCTCTAAGTTATGTGCAGATCGGACTGAGGGGGTCTGAGTTAGCCCCCCCCCAGAAGATGCCCCTGGAAAGCACTTTTGGGGGAAATGTCAGGCACAGGTTCGAAAGTGCATAGAATAGACCCCCTGCAAGCTACACACATCAAATGCACAGGGAACCTCACCCTGCCCCCCATTGCTTTGAAGTTTGGTAAACATTTTGATTGAGAGGAGACAGTTTGACTAGAAATGTAGTCATTCATGAATAGCCACAAACCACCACAAACTGCTTAAAAATTTATGGACATTTTGTGCTGGTTGACCTGTGTCAGAATCGGACCCATGCTGAGCTACAGGGTCAGTCTAGATAAGCTCTGATGTTCTATTGTAACCGGGCTTAATGTAACTGTGTTCTGTTGTTGTACATAGCTATGCTGTATTATTG
>NW_015183197.1:0-879 GCF_001447785.1 Gekko japonicus
TCCAAATGAGGACGTACCATTCTTCTGTTCAACAATCAGACCCCTTTTTTACAATGCAATGCCACTGTAATGTTACTATAGGTAAAAGTAAAGGTTTCCCTTGCTCGAGAGCCAGTCGAATCCAACTCTAGGGGGTAGTGCTCATCTCTGTTTCCAAGCCGAAGAGACAGTGCTGTCCAAAGATGTTTCTGTGATCATGTGGCCGGCATGACTAAACACCAAGGTGCAGAGAACACTGTTACCTTCCCACCGACGCGATACCTATTTATCTACTTGCAATTTCTTGCTTTCGAACTGCTAGGTTGGCAGGAACTGGGGCCAGAGATGGGAGCTCACTCCATCATGCAGCACTCGGGTCTCGAACTGCCGAACTACAGACCTTCCAGTCTGCAACTCAGAGTCTTAACCTCTGAGCCACCGTGGCCCCTTGGTAAAGTTACTACGCATGTGCAAAATTTTTTTTTTAAAAAAAGGTTCCATTAGTGATGAAACAGATGATGAAATGGCCACCAAACCCCTTTTCAGAGGAAGTGCAGAACACATGAAGTGGGTTGGGTTTGAACTACAAAAAAAATACACCGAAAGAAATGCCCTTTTTGCAGAAGGAATGCTTCAAAGTTGGAGCATTAGCTTGGGGATTTGACTCATCGGAAAACAGCAGTCAGACCATGATGTGTAAATGGTCTCATAGAAGATGATCACCTGCCTTCTTTTCTTTCTTCTCCTGTGGTTATCTTTTTAAACCTAGCAAATTTATGGCTCTTCTTAACCAGTGAGTTATGTTTTTAACTTAGCTGGAGGTAGCACTGTGGGCTATTTCTGGCATTATAGCTGTGCATTGTATGTGGGAGGAGATGTGAAATGAGTTAAGAGGCTAGA